>NW_004955458.1:11754119-11769386 GCF_000276665.1 Chinchilla lanigera
AGCCTGCCACAGCCTACCGGAAGTGCCCCTTCCCATCACACAGCCGAGCCTGCCACAGCCTACCGGAAGTGCCCCCGAGGACACCACATTCTTTATAGTGTGAAATCCACACTTTGGGGAGCAGGAAGGAGAACAGCATACTGTAACTAGGGAAGCGGCGCTCTGTGGCGTGTGGAGCTTTGTGTTTCTCTGTATCTGCTCAGATGAAGGAAGGAGGGACAGCAGCGTGGTGTCAATGCTCCGAAACAAATGACAGAGACTGAAACCTTGCCTCTGTCACATGTGCCCTTGGGTAAAGGAGTTGCTACTGTCTCGAAGCCTCTCGTTCCCAATCTGTAAAAGGACATAATAGTATTTGCCTCCTATGATTACAAAATAACACATGCAGTGTACGTGGGATCACGTGGGTTTTAAAGAAATGGTTGCGCTTTTTATTTGTGACATTCTGACACCCCTAGGAAGGCTTAGGACATGCGCTAGTGGGGCACTGCCACGGCTTCAATGTGCCCCTCAAGTCCAGGCGTCAGAGGCTTGATCCCCAATGCCATAGTGTGGGGAGAAGGACAGGAGGCACCATGAGTGGATGAATGGATCCCTGTGTGATTAAGGAGTGGGTTAGTTACGACAAGCGTGCGCTGTAATCACACCATGGTCAGCCCCTCTTGCCCTTGCACTTGCTTGACTTCTACACTTGGCATGGGGTGATGGGTCAGTACTCCCGATCTTCCAAGCTCCTTGAACTGTGAGTTAAACAGATTTTGTTCTATATAAATTACCCAGTATTCCACAGAGCAGCAGAAAATGAACTCAAGCAGTTATTAACACGTCCTTGTAAGAGAAGATTTCTTGGAACAAATGTCAGCTGACCTGAGACGTGACACTGATGATAGTGAGTGCACCATGGCTGGAGAGTGGTCTAAGAGCTACTGGCAGGGTGGAGAACGGAATCTCTGATTTTTTTCTACGGTACTGCAGACTAGCAAATGACTTCCATAAGATAGTACATGCAAAGACCACCCCGTACAACTCAGAAAACTAAAGCAGCACCTTTATTTTATACATACAAACAGTATAAAATGTTTATTATGTAAGAGCTGTGTTTTGTTTAGAATATATTATATTGCTTCAAGCCAATGCAAAAACTTCATACATTATATTCCCTATTTCATCATGTTTACAATATATTATATTGTTTAAATGCTACTACCACAGTGTAATTTTGGGGGTGTTTTTTTCTTCAATATTGAAGTCAGTGGAATAATGGTAAGGTCAAATATATTGTATGAGAGCTTAAAAATACAGTCAGTAAAAATATGACAAATACCTAAATATATGACAATAAAATTTGAAATATTGTAACCTCAACCCTTTTAACTGCTTCATCCAAACCCTTGTGATTTATGCATTTTTGCCCAGTTTAACCTCTCCAATCTTCCCCAGCCCCTCAACACCATGACTGTATTGTAATTTTGCAAAAACCTGCCGACTACACACTGGAAAGACAAAATTTGAACCTGACCAACTGACATAATATAAAATCTGTCCCAAAGGACTGAAAGAAGAAAATCTATACCATCATGCTACAGACATACTCAGGAAACTTAAAAAGAGGAGTAAATATCAGCTCAGTGATTTATAATGAAGCTAATAAAATTCAGGCCAGTATTCTTAAGTGTAATGAACATTATTTGAACACTGAACACATGAAAGGTTAACAAAGGCTATGAACTTGGCGTAATTTAAAACGTTTCAGATGTCGTAGTTCACCAGATGTAATTGGATTCAGGTGGATCCTGCGGCTCCTCAGCCTTTTTAAGTGAAGGCGTGTGCTGCTGCTGGAGCCGGGCGCCTGGTGGCCTCAGGGCATGCAGGAGGCTGGCTCCGTACCCTGCAAAATTATTCACAGCTTAAAAGAAAAGAAACTACAAAAACAGGCTCCTCAGATTCATCATTAGCCATTCAAATGAAATCTATTTTCCTTTTCAACTGAGAGTGAAAGAGCGCCATGACCACAAAAAGCTACCTGAATGAAGACATGCTATAGATCCAAGCTCCCTGTTCAAGGAAACCCGCTTCACAAACTCCATCAGACACGCCATCTGTTGGATTTCTCACTATATATTTTGGCCAGTGTGACTGAGTGGAACGGCATTCTCCACCCAGGGCTGGTCAGGATCTAGCCCTGAATTCTCCAATGCTTCTGCAGAGGATTTGGTCATTCACTGATCCCTTTCAAAAGGTTTCAAAAGCAACTCAGCTTATATTGATCCAACTCAATTTAACAAGCTAAATTCGTCGTGTAGATCCCACAATGAAGTGTGGCTGGTGCCCTCATACAAAACACGAATTTTATAAAAATTAAACGGTTATGATTTGAACTGATTCTTTTTGGGATTTGTGCATTTCGGTCAAGGCAGTATCTGTCCATTTCCTCCTCAACTTTAAGTGCGATGTAATACTGAGTTCGCAGCTTGAGGCTTCTATGTGTGAGCTTTTCGAGGTGCTGGGGGCCCTGACTCATTTCTGCTTTCCTAAAACTGATCCAAGAGAGCAATTATGTACTAGAAGTTTGTCTCCATTTTCCTGTGCATCCGAGTGAAGCTTGGCATTTGTTTGTTCCTGGTGGTTTTTAAACACAAGCCTTGTGTCAAACAACCACAAAGAACAGAGTGTTTTTTCTGAATGTGCATCTCTGAATTGTCAGCATGCAGGCTAGTAGCTCATGCGATGGTCAGTGTGTGAGCCAACAATGCTCTGGAGTAAATCCCTACCATGCCGCTTGACTTGCCACCCATGAAGCCCAAACCTCCCAGCTGGGAAGAGCGAGCCCAGGCAGGGACGTCTGTCTCCAGGACCCTCCTTCCCGCCGGGACGCCTGGGTGCCCGGGACCTCCCAACGTGTGAACCCACTGGGAGTTTATTCTTAGCAGAACTCTGTGACTCAGAGCTTCCTTGACACCTCCGTCTGGTAAAAATAAATCCCATTCTTTCAGCTTGATTATTTTAGTTAACGTTTTACATGGTGGGGTGGTCTTGCCTGGAAAACATGTATGCATTTGGATCAGGCACCGAGGTAGTGGGTTCAGTGCCTTGCTCTCAAAGAGGTATAATGGTGGCAGATTAAGCAGTGTGGTCTACAGTTGGGGCTTACGTGGAGGTGCGCGGACGTGTCGGTCATTTACCCATTGCTCTGTTACAGAGAAGCCCTACACTTGGTTACGTTTTGGAAAAGTAACTGGGAGTGCTGGTGGAAACGGTGGCCTCACGCCCCCTCTCATCGTTCCTGACGGTGACCAAGCCCATGTGTGAGACCCAGAGACCTTTGCAATGGAGCACTGGCATGTATGCTCTGATCTCAGGCCCAAGGACTCACGGGTCCCTAGGCGCAAGGACTTCTGGAAAGTGACTCTGATTTTGGGGCAAGCCTTGGGCTTTGTAACCAGCCGAGGGTAGCATAAAAGGTGTGGCTTACTCTTTTCCGAAGCTCTAGAAATGATTAGTCTCCTATAGGTGTCTTAGTCCACAAGTTTCCCCAAAAGTGTGTTTCAGTGGGGATGCAATTCACCTATGACCACTGTGTGAAGAGCTTCTTCCCAGTGGAGCCGCGCCTCGTCCTGCGCTGTGCTCACCTGAAACTCCTTCACTCAACCACCCAGCCAGAGCAGCGAGTGCAGAATAATCAGGTCAATGGCTTAGTTCCCCTAAGCAGACACCAGGTTACCGCAGACAAGCATGTACGCCCACACGTAAATGTACTATATATCTATCAGAATAATGTAGTGTGAACCTTATAAAGTATGCACAAGTTAGAAATTAGAAAGTGTGCAATAAATGCAAATATTTATATACTAAATGTCTCTGTACATAAATATATAAAATAATACAAAATGTTGAAAATACTTAAATACAACTTCCCTCATTAGGTAGACTAATAATTCCCACACTCACTGGACTGTGTTCGCCACTTTGTGTAGATCACTGATTCAGGAAAATATCTGCAGTGTAATCTGTTCAGTCTGCACCCATTACTTTGGACACACAATGTGACGGGCACACCTGGACTTCTGTTACTGAGGAAAGTTACATGGGGGACACCCTGGTTTCCTCAAAGTAAGTGGACAGTGAGCCATGCTTAGGGCACTGAGTTCCAGGTGCCAGAAGTACTAACTGGTATTTTGCTCACTTTTCAATTGAGTTTCCCTCCCACTGGAACATGAACTCCGTGAAATGTGGTCTTCTCTTTCTGACCCCTCATGTGTCCCCATGGCCTGGATGTTATGGTTTGTGTCTGGATGTCCCCGCAAAGCCTCACATAGGCATGGGCAGGTTTCTAGAGTTTATGATTGATTCACGGTCCAATGCTGGGATTATGGGTGTGAGCGCCACACTCTCTGTGGGGTGGATAGTTTGCATACAGTATCAAGGAGGGAAAGAGGCTGCTTGCTGCAGCTCCTCCCCTTGTGCTCGGGTTGTTTTTGCTGTTTCCCACTCCAGTGAACTGTCGCTCTCTGCCATGTGCCACTCTGCCTTGGAGCCGGCTGAGTATGGACTGAAACAGACTGTGAGCTAAGTAAACCTTTCCTTCCTTCATTTTGGGTGTCAAGTATTTTGTCTCAGCAACGACAGAAAAGTAACCAAGACATTGGGTTTCTGCTTAGCACAAAGGAGACACCAATCAACACTGAATGGCTGGATTGATCATGCTCCATTTCATGTTTAAAACAGTCTAGTGATTTATCTGTATTACTATTTCATATCTGGTAGTCAGGAAATTTGAGAAAATGCAATTCCACTGTAGCAACTCTACCACAGAGAGCTTCATATACCTTTCCTTTCCCTCAAAAGATCTTACTTAAAATATTACATCTAATATAATTTAAAGATTTTAAAAAGCAAAACTCTTCACATTTTGTATGTGTTGCTAAATCTTGAATTTTAACACCAGAGGTAAGTAGATACTAATTCTACATTTGATGTAAAATCTTAAATTTAGATGATCACTTCTTTCATAGTTAAGATACTGTATTACCAAATTAACCTGCATCACTAATTTAACCTAGGAAAAAGCGTGGCTCTATTTCACAGGTCTGGTGACATTTGACTTGATGTTTTTTGTACCCTAAAGCTTAGATTCAGAGAAAAAGGGGTGGGGGGTCACTGCTTGTTACTTGGTAGGCAGAGATGAGTTATGGGATGTCTATTAGCCTGCAGAGCCAGAAGAACTGAGAGAGGCTGGTGCTCTGACGGTCTCTCACTCACTTTTATTGCAGTGCCTTCCATGCCAACCTTCCTGACACTGGCATTTGTTGGGTTCGTGGCAGGTTCCATGTGCACCGCAGCCAGGCTCACAGACAGCTGGAATCAGAGGAGAAAAGGTTTTCTGTGCTTTCTCGTCGCAACAGAAGTACATGGCTACTTTTCCTGCAGTTCTGTAGAACGAGTTAAATTTGCCTTCATTCCCTATTTTTTCCCCTAAGTCAATCTCCAGGTAAAAGTCAATTTTTGACTTTTTGAAAATTCCTAAGAGTGATCTTAGACTAAGCATCCTGTTTCTCGTTCACAAAAGATTCTCCGTAGAACTCTGCAACTACTGGTCTGTGGAAGTTTATTTTCTTTAAGAAAAATCCCTGATAGGTTTTTAAAGAAAAAACACGTGTGTAAATTTTGCAAGCATGGATTCCACACACTGCCACTGGTCTGCATAAAGGAGACACATACATCAGAGAAGAAAGGTTAACCGTGATGCGTAGAACACATGCGACAGGCATGGGAATTACGAGGTAAGAGAAGGCGGTACTTCAGTTGTACGGTTCCCAGATTGCCAGGTCCCTGGTACTTACGCTTAGAACACAGGTCTCCTTGATAGCCTTTGGAGCACTTACATTTACTTCTACCGATGCATTTACCTCCATTTCGACAGGGTTGTGAGCATCTGCCTGAAATAGAGAAGAATGCAGGTAAGAGGGAGTCAGGGCTTCACTGAGTGGAAACTACGTCTTTCAACAGAGTGACAAGGCTTTGAGAAGGGAAATGCTTTTATTTTTTTATTTTTTATTTTTTATTTTTTGGTTTTTCTCCGGTACCGGGAACCGAACTCACGACCTTGCGCTTGCCAGGCAGGCGCTTTTGCCACTGAGCTAAATCCCCAGCCCCGGGAAATGCTTTTAAATGGTAGCTGTTCCAACTTATTTCAGGTCGACTCTGGCCTTTATATTGATTTTTATTTTTGAAACAGATAAGCTAACACCTTTACTTATGATTTTGTATCTATATCTTTTTCTATAATAAATATTTTACCAAAATGCAGTATTTCCATTACCATTTTTATAAATAATCTTTTATCTGACTCAAGTAATTTAGGATATACCCTACTAAAAGCTAATATATGAATGATGAAGAATGTCCCACTAAATTAACTCCTTTTTTTTTGCTTTTTAGGACAGGGTCTTGCTCTGTAATTCAGGCTGGTCTTAAACTCACTATGTAGCTCAGGCTAGCCTCAAACTCACAGGAATCCTCCTGCCTCAGCCTCCCAAGTGCTTAGATTACAAGAGTGCATATGCCGTCATGCTTGGCAATTATCTTTTCTTGAGTCCTAGTTTTGGAATGTTACTTTTCTAAAAGCAGGCCTATACCTGTACCCGATGATATATCTTTGCTTAGGATCCTCTTGGAAGCAGAGCCTGTATTCTGGGCAAATGTAGAAAACGAATGGAATCTTTGTCCTCACCCAACTCAACTATGACTCCAGCTAAGGAAAGTGCTGTGTGTTTGTTTTTGAGACAGGATCTCCCTATGCAGTTCAGGCTGGCCTTGAACTCACAGCCATCCTCTTGCTTCAGCCTCCCAAGTACTGGGATTACAGGTGTGAACCACCCCCCTTGGCAGGAGAGCTTTCAAAGAAGCACACTAGCATATATATTTACTGACACGTGCTATTCCTGACAAACAGTGAAAATCATCTTACTAAAAACACTTTTCTTCTCACTTACCCAGCAGACTTCATTTGTGTATAAACTGATCAAAGCAGCATTCATTCATTACGGAGACATTACAGGTATAATAGTATTGGAATGTTAGTGTCTCTTACAAACCCCGAATACCACTGGACTTCAAGTGTTTTCCTGAAGCCAATGTATTCCATGAAAAATAATTAAAACAAACTTTATAATAGAATACTACCTTTTTGTTGACCAAGAAAAGTCCAAAAAAGTCCCTTTTGCTGGGTTTAGATATAAGAATATCATTTACTCTTTAGTTAGATTTCAACTCTTACCTAAAAGAAAGGAATATCTCAGTCCAAGTTTCTATTTGCATCAGAGAAACATCTGACCCTAGGCACACAGATGCACAGAACTGGATTACAGCACAGTATTCTGGGAAGCACCGGGTTTTTTCAGACAAACAAGATGTGAGATAATTGCATGGCAGGAAAGACCGAGCACTTAGATGTAGAACACTTGGTAAGCTCAGAGCTTCCCACGCCTGTGAGCGGTGAACTTGGTAGCCGGAATATTGCAGAGAACGAGCTGTGCGGAGAACCTTCTCGATTCTACAGGCCTTTTTCCGTCTCAGCGAGTGGGAAATGAGGACCCTCGGGCTCGCTGAGCCAGGAGGAGCGGTGTTCTCCTCTCCTGGTTGTTATTGTGACTGCAGAAGATCATTAGAAGGTGTGAGCCAAATTTTACAATTTCACTGGCTTAAAATTCAGAATCCTCTAAGTGTCTTTAAGCCTGATTTTTCTTCCCCTGAAAAGATTTGGCCAAAATTCTATCTATCGGACAATGGAAAAATAAGCCAACCTGGGAGGTTATGTATTTGTACCCAGAAAGACTAAGTGTTACCGAAAAAGATACCCAAATTTGGTAAGTTTAAACAGCATTTTTAGTAAAGCCGGTAGAGACAGCCTTGGGAAAGTGATGTCATAAGGAATTTAAAAATGAAGACATGTGGGACAACTCCTGTTAAAAGAAGGCGTGTCAGCAGTGACGAGGAGCACGCCGTAGACAGCTGCACCAGTGACGCCGAACAGGAAGCGGGGAGCGCCTGACCCCGATTAGCACATCAGCCAATGAGACAAGAGACAAGAGACTCCTCCATTATCCACCCAGGAACGGGGCAAGATCTTCCTTCTCCTGAAAACAGCTCTGTGAAAGAATACAGCCCGGAAGCTCCGTCTTCATTTTCAGAAGACGTGTCAGATATCAGGTCAGAGCACGCAGAGGGCCAGTCTAACAACGGCACATGTGAAGACTGCGAAGAATTCAAAGCTCTCCACTGCTCCCAGGATTCTTCCTGGCCGAGGGAGAACCCAAGCTCCCCTCCACTTCTGCCTCTGGAGCTCTGTCTGACTTCGTGGCTGGAGAAGCTGCGATGGCCATGTTCGGCCCTCCCGGGACCCCGGGGCTGCTTTGTCACTCAGTCGCGGCCACTCCAGAGGAGTCTGGCGTCGCATGCAGCAGCATGACATATCAGATGCTCTGCAGGACCATGGCATCTGCAACCCATGTGGCCAGAGGCTAGCTGGGCAGGGCACCCGCCGGCTTCTTGACTTCAGAGGCGGCACGTCTACCTGTAAGTCCCGCCCGCAAGCTGCTAGCGCAGGTTTTGCTTACTTGTTTCTGTGCCGCAGTTTGTTCAGTGCTCTGCTTGAATGGTAAGACAGGTTTACAGGTTTAACTCTTGTCAGGCACAATTCCAGATGAAAAAACTTGCATCTTCAGCACACTTCCAATCAGATAACGGGTATGTTTTACGTAATGAAAAAAGAGTTCACTGTAGTAGCTTTTATTTAATATAGATGTCTAGGGTAAGCAGGGGTCCCCAGCTCTGTACAATGCAGTTTAAACGTAACAGCATTTTTACTGTGTATAATATGGTGTCCTTTGGACCTTATAATAGAGGCAGATTGCCTCCAACGGCTGTGAGTTTTATTATCAAAATTAAGTTTACTTGCATGTGGAACAGCCACAAGAAATCTGATTCTGTAAAGAATCCTCTTTAGCTGTGGCCTCGTGGTCTATAAATGGTGCTTTATTTAACAGAATATCTGTGGAGGAAATAAATCACACTTGATGAATAAAAAAAAAAGACACTAAACTTCTTCCACCTATGTGATTGTGGCTTAATTTAAATTTGTGATGCACAGACAAAAAAGTATGATGCCCGCACCCATCACCTCTGGGTCTCAGCTAATTTTTAACTGTTTTCTCCAATATACTAAATTTTTTACAAAGAACATTTTAAAATTTTATTTGTAATACAACATAAGTCATTTATGTGGCCTTTTATTTTTTATTTTTTGGTACCAGGAATCGAACTCAGGACCTTGTGCTTGCCAGGCAGGTGCTGTGCCACTGAGCTATCTCCCTGGCCCTATGTGGCCTTTTGTTTGTTGTTTGTTTGTGGTACTGGGGATCGAACTCAGGACCTTGTGCTTGCCAGACAGGCGCTTATACCACTGAGCTATATCCCCAGCCCTATGTGGCCTTTTAAAATGAGGACTTCATTAGAGATTTTTGGGAAATTTATGAACCCTAAATGATGACATGAATGTGCATCCAACTCTCTAGAAATCTCCAACCATGGTTTTACTTGTTAGCTGTAAGAATATCTCACAATCAGGTTAGAAGAATGTTTGAGAAGGTACCATTCCTGACAGACATCAGAAGAAAGCAAAATAAATGATACCAGAACACATTGTTCATTTAAAAAAAGAAGAATCAGTATTATGATGCTGTGGAGAAACTGAAGCTGTTGCACATTTGGAAACAGTCCAACAATTCCTCAAACATCGTATGATTCAGCAGTTCCACTTGGTGTGTATATCCAAGTACACACACACACACACACACACACACAGTGTGCACATAAACGTTCAGATGGTATTCATAACCCTTCTGTAGAAACAGCCCAAATGTCCATCAACTCATAATGCATAAACAAAATGCGGTATATCCATATGATTGAATAATATTCAGCAGTAAAAAGGAAAGATGCACTGATACAGGCTACATCATACGTGAGCCCTAAAAACGAGCAAATGTAAGTGAATGAAGCCAGACACAAAATGCTGTATATTGTACGCTTCCATGTACATGAAATGTTCACAACAGTGGGTTTTGGCTGGCAGGATGTGGGAGGAGAGGGCCATGGGGACTGACTGTTCATAGGTGTGGGCGCTTCTCGGAGTGACAAAATATTCTGAAATTTGACAGAGGTGATACGAAGACTGCACAATTTTGTGAAGGTACTGGATGGTAGATTTAATGTTGAATTTTATGATACATGGATTGTATCTTAATTTAAAAATAAGAATACATAATTCAACTATGCTTTTTCATCTGTGTATTTTTAGAAGCATTTTTCAACTCTAGGTCCATGTGCATTTTTTACTGGTAATGTGGTTCCTGTTAAAGAAACAGGAAATTTCCTAAAAGGATTTGAGTAAAACTTGTGGTCAAACAATTGGGAGTTTTCGAAGACCTAGGTTTTCGGCAGAGCTAGAAAACAAAACAAAACAACAACAAACGGGAATAAAAAACACTGTCTCTGCCAATGGAAAGCCCATAAACCCAGGTGTGAGGAGACACACACACATGAAATGAGCCGACGGGGCAAAGACTCGTAAGCACAAACCAGCTGAGAGTGCAGTGTCTGGGGGGAGGGGAGGAGGAAGTCCAAGGGGGTCAGTTCAGAGATGTCTTTATCAGGAAGGGTAATTAACAAGAACAGAAACCACATCCTGGCAATTAATTACATGTCTATGGGAATTTCAGAGGTGTTTCATTCGAACTCTGTAAAAAAAAAAAATGGTTACTTCATCTACTAGGACTCATTAAAGTATAAAAACCCACAAATAAATTAGAGGTTGAAAATTAAAACGGGGATTTGGTATTATGCAATTCTGAAGCTCCTGCAACCGGAAGCACTGCAGCTGAAGCAGACACGGCGGTGCGCTACAAAAAGTCTGTGGAAGTGGGGGTGCTGACCGGGTGCTCTCAACACACAGCAAAACGGCAGCGCCACGGACTCTTCGGGGCCCACTCCTTTCCTCGCCCTCCTTCCTGGGCCTGTGCTCTGCTGCGGCCTTCCAGGTCATATAGCAGTATCGTAGGATGGGTTGTTTCACTTCTGAGTTTCATAGGGAGAGTAAGTGACTTGCTGAGGTCCACGTGGCTGGGAGGTGGCAGAGCTGGGACAAGCAGGGCGGTTATACGGTTCCCTAAACAGCGACCGTCTGAGAAGCACACAGCGAGGGCAGAAGGTGCACCTACCTTAAGTTTACAGCTCGACTATTTTTTTTTTTACATAACCACTCTTGTGACACTTCACCCATCAAGACCCAGTGTCTCAGCACTCCATGAAGTTCCGCTGTGGCCCCAACTGATTCTCATTTCCATCGTTATCCAGTAGTTCTGACTATTCTCGAGCTACAAAAATTTGGAATCAAGTACCTTTTTTTTTTTTTTTTTTTTTTTGCATCTGGCTCCATCACTTGACAGATCTGTGGGATCCACTAACTGCTGTTAGTCTGTGCTTATTTTTTGCTGGTCCCCTTTGATCTCCCTTTTCTTGGGTCTATCCTTTCAGGCGGGTTATGAGGCTCACTCTAGCCCAGGATATCTGGCAGTGAGAGGAGGGGAAAGCCCTCTACACCCGTGGGCCGGTGAGCGCGTCTCGGCTGTCCTGAAGCTCTCGTCCACACTTACGAGAGTGTAGACCTTATACGAGCTATGCACGCTTTCTGGGCTTTAGATTCCTCACTGGGAAAATGAAGAGTTAGATGAAGTTTCTGTGGCTCCAAAGAAGAAAAGAGAATTTAATACTCACTTATCTCACACTGTTCTCCTTCTAGCCCTGGAGGGCAGATGCACTTTCCCGGGTAGAAGCAGGTCCCTCCATTAAAGCAAGTGGTCGAGCAGTTTGCTGTTAAGATGAAGGACAGGGTGCTGCGTGAGACAGCAGGTTAAACCTAACTTAAAAACTCTGCTTATGGCGAAGGATACTTCCTAGGCATCTGTACTTTCTCTTTACTTAATAAAGCCGCTTTACAAATATAAACGTGTAACCAATTGATTCAGTTATGCAAAATAACTTTCAAAATCAAATTACAACTACTTGATGTCAGAATACAGTAGCATACGATAGGATATCACCGTATGTTATCTCTCTCCCACTCCTAGGAGTTTAATATCTTAATTTTAGAAAGGCACAGTGTGTTAAAAAAGTTCTTTTCAATTTTTAAATAAAGCCTATGTCCTTAGAGAAGAATGCTATAAATCCAAGGAAATGTTTTGAAAAATATCTTATTGGAGATAAAGGAAGAGTAAAAAGGAGAAAATTTGGAGGGGTGAAGCCCAGTGACGGAGCGCTTACCTAGCATGTTGGAGACCTTGGGTTTGACCTCCAGTACTGAGAAAAAGTACACATGTCCAAAAAAACTTTCTTTAAAACAAATTATAGGAAAATAAGCCATAAATATTGGGATTCAACAAAAGAGAAAGCAGCTGTCTTTCAGAATCATAGGAACAGAGATTTATTTTACCTGGCAGGCTCATTTATTTATTTATTTATTTGTCTTTTGAGACAGGGTCTCTCTATGCAGTTCAGGCTGGCCTTGAACTCACTATGTAGCCCAGGCTGGTCTCAAACTTGCAATGATCCTCCCGCCTCAGCCTCCGGAGTGCTGGGATTACAGGTGTGTGCCACCGTGCCCAGTTTAGGATTTTTAAAAATATATCTGTATGAGAAAGGCGTGATTGTATTCAGAAAAAATGCAGACTGTGAACCCTTGAGAGACCCCGTAGGCAGGGATTTGGCAGAACCTGAGCTGTAGGCTTAAGGTTAGATATATGATAGTGGGAGTCCGAGTAACGACATTATCTCGGTACTAATAGTCACACTGTGACTCACCCTAAACCAGAGATGGGGAACCTTTCAGAGATGAGCCCCCAAACGGCAACCCCAAACCCACTGATTTGTCATAAAGTGACAAAGCTGCAATTAAATCCCAATATTGAGGTTTCAGTTTAAAAAAACAACTCATACATTAACATCTTCTGTCTTAAAAGAAAAACAAATAACACACATGCCATAGATCTGCCGTCTCTGTCCTAAGCCCCCTCTCTGTGTCAGTTTCTGGAATCTCACAGACTGCTGGCACCTTAAACACAGGGAGAACAGGGAAATGGAAACAGGAGAGACGAACCACTTAACAGTAGACAAGTTGGCTATTTCTGTAAGAAAAGATTAAAAGTGGAGCTTGGATTTTTAGCAATTTCAGTTACTCTACCTGTTTGTTCTTATCCCATACAAAATGTGCCAAAATTGGCTATAGATGAACAGAAGCTAAAGTAAGCTTCCAATAGGAAAATCAGAAAGGAAAGCCAAAAGTTACATGTTTGCTTTTTTTGTGGAAAAGAAGTCCAACCCAAATGTTCTACGAGTACTAGGCCTCTTAAATGATAAAGCTAGTGTTTAAAATCACAAGCGTCTCACAGCTTCAGGCAATGCTATGTTCATTCTGGGAAGACTAAGTGTCCTGATACAGCGAGGAGCAGTAGCCTTTCGGTGCAGGACCAGGATTCAGGGGGTCCGGCTCCCTGGGCTTCCTCTGCGCTACTTTCCGCTGGTATTGCTCAGGCTGGACAACTGCATTCTATGTCCCATTTCCTTCCTTTTCCTATTTCTCCCAAGGATAAGAGGAGATAGGAAATACTGGGATTAGTGTTCTCTTGGCCCATGTCCCCGTGGCCACTGCCCCCTACTAATAAGCGAAATACTATAAGCCTGGTAGTTTACCTAAAACTAACAGAACTTGATAAATCTGATGATATAATTTGGCCACATTCTTAGGACTTGTATCAGAGTTTACCATCCTGACCAAGCTTCTCCACATTTCTGCAACGGTTTGGATATGGGTTGAATGCATTCCCCTGGGCCAGATGCTGCAAGCTTAGTCCCCAACGTGCAGTACGGAGAAGAGATGAAACTTTCAACAAGTGGGACTTATTGGAAGGCATTCTATTAGGATGGAGCCACTGACCTCAGGAAGGATTGATGTAGTTCTACGGGACCTCGGTTAGTTTGCATGAGAGCAACGTTTTATAAAACGAGCAAGCCCAGCCCTTGAATCTTTCTGTGTCTTGCCTTGCCAGGCAATTCCTCCCTCTTCCAGGTTCTCCTACCATGTTGCCATACACCGTGTTGTGATGTATCCACAAGGCCCGCACCAGAAGCAAGCAAATGCTGGTGAATCGCCAGATGCATGAGTTTCATTAACCCTTTCTTATAAAGTACTCACCCTCACATATTTTATTATAACAACACAAAAAGATTCATAGAATTTCTGTTGTGCAATGAGCCAGCAACACTAAGTAACTTTCACTGGGATGAGGGGATATTGGCTAATACTTAGCTGTTCATTTCCTAGAGTTTAAAGCAGATGTCTCCAGGGCCACTGAAGATCATTCTTTAATATTTATTACAGCATATTGTGCTAAGGCCTAGTTCTGTGCTTGTAATTAAATGATATTTCAGAAGTTCCATCCTCTCTCCTCGATAATAAAAGCATGTTTTTACTGAGGTAGTAAAACGTATTTTTTAATGTTTTCAAATCTCTAATAAGACCAAGTAGAATTTCAACACACTTTCCAAAAGAACTGAATAAAAATTGCTGGAGTCTAATAAGTAGGAAAGTCTTTCATCTGAATGATACAAAATTATGATATATAAAAATACTAGAACATAGATAAATATATTCATTAATAATCATGAACTTTGTGACACAATAACATTAGAAAAACATTGCAATGATATTCCATAGTGCAAACCATACCGATAGTGACCACATTTACATAAACAGGACTCACTCATGTTTTATTTAAATCTACAAATATGAGTTATTCATCCAAATTTCTCAAGGATTTTATTTTTTGCCTCGTACATTTCACATAATCTGAGTTTAATTTTGCTTCAAGAAATACCCAATTTTGAAATAGCAGAGATGCCACGTGCTAAACTTAGACAAACAGAAGATTCACAATAAACAATTTTATTCTGTTAACTATTGTCAGTGTCATTAGGATTTAAGCTCTATGAATGCACATTTAAAAATTTTAACATCGTTTTGTCTCCCTAGCATAAGAAACTGAAAGAGTAAATGAGATCCAGAATCTACAATAGATACTGTGAAAGGGAAAGAAACTGCTCAAAAGGAAAGAACAACTGGGATGGGAGAAAAGAGAAAAGAAGAAAGGGAAAAGA
>NW_004955458.1:11769486-11834047 GCF_000276665.1 Chinchilla lanigera
CAAAGGATCATTAAGATAGTTCTACCACTGATTTCATTTAGTTCACTGAAAAAGTGTTTGTGCTTCTATTGTTTGATCAATTATGCATGCCTATATCTGGAAATCTGAGCAACTACTCTGAAGACAATAATATGCAATATATTAACCATGGTTAATATTATATTATCTTGTTTTGAAACTCTGTATGATTGCTCTTTTCTCTTTAAGAAAATAAAAATTTTAATCCAATGCTATCGTTTTAACAGACCATTTTTTAAAGGGATAGAAAGGCTTTTGAATGTGGTCTCAGGTAGTCTAGGAGTAGCAAAAGGCAGGTCAGTGGATTAATTCCAAATTTAGAGAAGGTAAAAAAACATAACCAAAGACAGAGACAATTATCTGCCGAAGTCCAGAGTCGCTTGCGGAGGACATGGGACCTGGATTTGGTAGCTGGGGTGGCAACACGATACAGAGGGAGTGAGTGTGGGTCAAGTTACTCAAGCTCTATAATCTCATTACAGTTCTCTGGGAATGAAATACATAGTACTTTCCACATGTGAAAAGACTGTTGAAAATAAAATCAAGCAATTCTATGAAATTACTCTAAATATCACAAAATAGCAGACAAGCATAAATTACTATTCTGACTGATGCTGAGAGTTCTTTCCTTTAGATCTTCTCTTTCTAAAAAAAGTCTGAATTGCAACCTTATATGGTGCTACCTGAATGATCACTAAAGAGATAATTCACCAAAATACAGTCATTATTTTATTTCAGAGTATATGTGTCTTAATAAAAATGCTCTATTCATGCAATTAGCATTACAGAGGCAGGGTTAACTTCATTAAACTCATATATTCTGCAGGATATTTTCAAATGTTATAAAAATACTTTAAAAATGTTAAATGACAAAATAGTTACCTTGTAAGGGATATGAGTCATGCAGTAGTGTTGTAAGGTCAGTAGTATTTTAGATTCAAATCCACTCTTCTTGAGACAAAATCTGGCTATGTTGCTTCATGTTAAGGAGGTATCTGAGCTCTGAGGGATGTTATTTGTGAGCAGAATACTCAAATGAGTAAACTTCTAGATTAGACAGCTGGGAACAGGTTGTTTAAAGCCTTAGAAGTTCAATCATAATACTGGCTTAGGGTACCAAAATTTCCATGTGGCATGGACAGCTGTTTATTCCCAAAAATCCACGTTCTCCCCCTATAACACGAGCTGTCACTAGAAGATAATTCACCAGGGATAGCAATTTTTCCAGATGCATCCAGGTAGGGCCACCAGGCTAATTTCTTGTCATAGACCAGGTGTGGAAATTTTGTGGGTCACTGTTTGGGGCCAAGGATTTTTTTAAAGAAGTGTCCAACTCAATGTCTCTGTGCTTATTGGCTGGACCTAGATAGCTTGAGGCAGGGCTCAGAAGGACGCTGCCCAGGTTACTGCAAAGAAAAGAACTGCACTGCACACTGAACTCCTATTCCTGTACCGGAGCATTATGTGAGTGAAAATGAACTACAGCTGTGTCAAGGCACACTCAGATTGGGGTTCAGTTACCGCAGCAGTCACCTCTTACAGAGGAAGACTTGTGACGCACTCTGTACTTACCACACATTTAAAAGGAAGTCTGCTCATAAAAAGAAACTGTTACCTTTATCACAATTGATTCCATAGAATCCAGGTGGGCAAATGCAGAAGCCAGGAGTGACACAAAGTCCACCATTCATACATCGTGGCACGCACAGGGCTGAGAGGGGAGAGAACCCCGATTAAGACCAAGCGGAATGTTGGACCAGGGCCATTTTGAAACATCAATAATCCGTCAATTTCATATTTTGTAGCTGACTTTAAAACGCTCACTCCTCCCAAGTCTGCTATATTAAAAAATTGTTTTTGTGGTATGAATCAGACAATTTTTCAACTTTTCAGCTAATGAGAAAAGGATTTTGAATTTGTTCCACTTTGAACACCTGACTGAAATTTTCCCAGAATCATCTTGACTAAGATGTGGTCTTTCTGAAACTTTAAGTATTTTTGCTCTGCCCTATTTCCTCAGTCTTCCGCTTCCAAGGGAAACGCAAAGAAGAAAAACAAGAAATATTCTTATTTCACACACACGAAAAATAGTTTGGCTACTCTGGTCAAATAAAGTTTCGGTATTTCTGCATCTTATAATTAATAGCACTCATTTTCTTTCTTATCTCTTTTTTCATCATTTTATGTCAGAGTATATATTTATTGATAAAAATGTTCTATTCATGCAATTAGCATTATAAAGGCAGGGTTAACTTCACTGAACACATAACTTCTGCAGGATATTTTTAAACGTTTTAAAAACATTTAAAAAATGTTAAATGACAAAACAGAGAGTTACTTTATAAGGGATATGAGTCATTCAGTAGTGTTGTAGGGTCAGTAGTATTTTAGATTTAAATCCACTCTTCTTGAGATAAAATCTGGCCACGTTGCTTCATGTTAAGGAGCATATGATTTTCTTTAGAGCAATGTCATAGCATTTTCTTTATAGCAATTTCCCCTAAAATAGATGTACTTACTACCTATGTCTTTCATCTTTTCACTCTGCTAATAACTTCAAAATTCAAATGTGGACTTACTTGTGAATCAAGCTACTATGAGCTGAAATAATTTCAAGTCAGTGGTGCCTATCTTTAAAAAATCATCTTCAGTGGCGAAAGAAATGTGAAAACTTCCACGAGGTTAGGCCAAAATATCATGTACATAATAGTGTGTGTGTGTGTATGTGTGTGTGTGGTGACCACAAAGCATGCTGACACTATGCCAAAGCTCCCTGCTCTTGTCACCACATACTGGATTTAAGAGAAAACCACTCCTAGAGAAAAAAATTCCCAATAGCTCTTCTGTGGCTTTTTAAAGTTTTACCAACCTTCATAATGTGACCAGAAAAATAATTTCGGGGAATGTGTTAAAGACCCACAAGGGCCTCCTGGGTGACATCACAT
Organism: Chinchilla lanigera; assembly: GCF_000276665.1. NCBI lineage: Eukaryota > Metazoa > Chordata > Mammalia > Rodentia > Chinchillidae > Chinchilla > Chinchilla lanigera. The sequence goes on from NW_004955458.1 coordinate 11,772,450, forward strand.
TTATTAGGAAGCAAGCAGTGGGCATGACGTGAGAGACTTTACCTTTCTCACAGTGAGGCCCGTAGAATCCATCTGGACACTCACAGACTCTTCTTTCATTGCAGAAGCCTCCGTTTCGGCAGCCTCCCGGACACTCCGCTGCACCAAAGTAAAACAAAGCTTATCTGCAGATCCTGAGGGTCATACTAGGAGAATTACAGCCAGTGGGAGATGTCAGTGGTCATTTTTATTCCAGTGAACGAATTATTTTACTTGATTGTGTAGCCATGTACTCCTACCTCAGTCTCTTGACACTGTTTACATCTCGATAACCTTCAAGTAAGACTTTTGTCTCTTGCAGTCTCACTTCCAACAGGAAGGGTTTAGATACAGCAAATTTTACTTTGCCCTCGTCCCCACCTGTCGATCTACTGTACTGTCTTAAAGCCACGCTGTAGAATGAGTGGCACTGTCCTCAACCTTGGCCTTTAGAGAGCCGGGGGATGTCTGGCCTCCTGCGAGCCCTGACAGGTGCCACAGCTTCGGCTCCACGTGGGAAAAGCTTCATGGGGGTGGGAAAACAGCCGGGCCTTCGTGCTTAGGGCGCGGCAGTGAGGTACTGAGCCGGGCTTTGACTTGGCAGGGATCGCTATTGTGACAGTGGCATCCTGTCGTCTGTGGGTGTGAGTGGCACCAGGCTTTTGACAGGGTACAGTGGTGCTGCCTTTGACAAGTGCAGGGAAGCAACTAGAACAAAAAAGGAGGGAAATTCATGGCCGCAGTGAGATACCTCAGAGGAGTCAGGACACCGTGTAAGGAAGAGCGAAGAACGGAGCGTGTTTTGAAGGGCTATTAGAGTTCCTAAAATTGTACAGCGTCACAGCCGCAGAAAGTCAGTCTTAGTGTCCTAACTGTCCCTAGCTTTGCTGTTCCCTGCTCCTACTAGGATGACTATCAAAATCTATCACAGCCAGGTCGTGCCTAGAAGCCTTACCGACCTCTTGAGTCACTATCAACACTTACCTTGCTGACACGTCTTGAAGAAGATGGCATTCTGAGGGGTCTGCAGGATGGCGTTGCCTTCAGAATTCATTACAATAACGTTCACTTCAAACGCTGCCACCCCGTCTTGCTTCCCAAGACACGGGAAGCCAACTTGAACCACTAAAAGAGAAAGGGAGTAAGGGGGACTGCAAGGCTCCTTTTGCTAAAAAGCACCGACTCTTCACTCGCGCCCGCAGACGCTCGGCAGGCAGCTAAACCCAGGATAAAAGCTTGGTGTCTCTTCCTTCATTTTGTATTTGTCTGCTTCGCTCAGACCTCTGCTCATTCTGCGTGCAGACCTGTTCATCATTTAGGAAGGGTCTGTCTAAAAACTTGTAATATAAGCTTGATTAGTCCTAAACTTACCTACTCACTCTCTCCTCTTCCTTCAAGACTACAGATGCCAAAAGTAACTAAGATGCTGGTGAGTTCCAAGGAGTCTGAGTCTCGCAGGCAGCCCTGTCTAAGCAGGAGAGATTATCCCGGGACTACTGCGTGAGGCTGCCCGCGAAGCAAGGTAAAGCATTTCACGCTGGGAACTGAGCTGCCCTGCCTCCTCAAGCGACGGCCACCTCCCCTGCAGTATCAGATCTGATATGACACTGAAGTGCACCACAGCTTGACCAAGATTGCCTGACTGCACCACACGCACGCTTTCCTTCCTTCCCTGTGTAACGCTGGGGCTCACACCAGTACCCTTAGGAAGACAGGGCTTGAGAAGCTAGTCCCCCTCTTCCCAGTGTGGCTGCACGGGACCCACAAATTCCTCTCCTGCTTCGTCCCCGCTCATGTCCCTCGGACCTGGACTTGTGGGGCAGCAGATAGCAGAGCCTGGTCTGTTGGGGCCTCTCCTCCCCCAGTGAGGCCTCCGGATTAGGACTCCGGGAACCACAGGAAGTAGGGGGAAAGAGTTTATCCAGTTGGTTATGATGTTACAGAAATCTTGGGAAGAGAAACAAAGAACAAAGCAAAAATGCCCCCACATGGGCGACTTTCTGCATCTCCACTGCAGTCGTCACTGCACTGTGATCTTCTGGGTATTCTGCACAGACTTGTGTGCCACGCTGGACACAGAAGCATGGACAATCTTTACTAACCTGCCTTCCACTAACAATGTTTTCTGATAGTCTGGTTTGTATTACCTTGTAATCAACAAAAGAGCTCTACAAGTTAAGGTTGCAAAACCAACCGCAAATTTATTAGGGAGGGGAAGGAATTCTGTGGGTAACTTCACTATCCCAAAAGAGCAAGAAATCAATATTTCTTAATCCATTAAAGAAGCCCTCTGAGAAATACTCCACTTTATTCGAAAGTAACAAACTACTGTCTTTGAAAAAATCTTACAACTCAAACTAGAGTCCAACTGTTGGACTGAGTCAATACAGTTAATATTTCCTCAGGCTATCGTTTAACATCGGTGTTGGTGTGATGCAATGATCTACAGATAGGCTTATACGTAATGGTGGGGGTTCCTGTAAGGAGTTACTTCCTTCTCGAGTCTGTTCATCACTTGGCAGGTACAGACGCTGAGCTTCAAAGCAGGGAGCAGGAGCTAACAGCACTGCTGTACAAACAGGATAAAGGAACAGCTGCGCAATGCCCACCAGTCGCTGAGTGGAATGGGGCGAATCAGATGTCACTGTTGCTGAGAGACTGATTATGCAAATTTCCAAGTTCTGCTAGATTACTGCAACATCCACAGGGGAAGATTGATCTAGCTAATCCATGAGACTCCAATTCTGCCTTATACATACTAAGAAACATTGCCAGTGGAGACACATATGAAAGTTTGCTTCATTTTGTTTCTGCGTGACAGGTATAGTCACTGCCAAGACAAATCCTTTCTCTGTGTTCACAGATCTAACCTTTCTGCTAGCTTTGTAAGAGACACAGGCTGGAAATGGGTCTGTTCTTTCTCCGCCAGTACCCCAGCTTGCCGTGCGATCTTCTTAACATGCTTGACAACCCATAATCTCTCTGGAGTCTTTGGGACTGTCAGCGCCCGTTACTGTCCCACTCCCTACATGACATGTATTTCTTGTGTCCTGAATCTTGAGATCTGAACACTGCAAATAATTGATTGCATGATGAAAAAACACACAAATTTTAAAGTTAAGTAGAAAGAGAGAGAAAACCAAAATTTTCTCTAAATTTCCAAATAGTCTCCATTGAAACCTTGGTTTAATGAAAACATAGAGTCTAAAGATACCAATATATAAAACAAAATAAAACCCAATTATAGAGATTTCTATTTCAGAAAGAAATCGATGAGCTAATGAATAGCTCTTAAAAGTGTTGTTATTTCAGTGTATTTATTTTTCATTCGGTTAAGAGGTTTCACCCTTCTATGAATCTTCTCTGTCAGCCAGTAACTGTTCCGAGGCGTAAGAAGTCATAAAAACATAGAAGAATCTGAAAGGATGTGAGGAGAACCTGTAGAATCTTGCTCAAAGCATGCCATCACTCAGTCTTTATTTTCTTTCACTTTTTTTTTGGAGAACCTTATTCAGCCTTTATATTGAAGCTCACTTGATTCTTAAAAAAAAAAAACAAAAAACCAAAAACTTGAGTTTTATTTCAGCTTCCAGAACCTTGGTATGGAAGACAGAATGTCTGTAAATAAACATCTCATTTCTGTTTGTTGGCATCCTCAAATTTCAAAATACATCTTTGATGTTAAATATCGAAAAAATTTTTAAATGTCTTATTAGGTATATGGTAAATTTATTCAGCAATAACTAGTATTTCCTTATAGCTGGAGATATGCTACAAGCCCATGATTTACCGAACTAGTTAAATTGTACCCGTATGTTCACATATTCCCACTGTGTGTACACAGGGTGTCAGGAGGTGTGGAGCGCTCATGTAAAGGTGTGTGGTTTGTTAACATGGCTTCTAAATCAATGAAAGGAAGGAACACTCTCAGTACCCTGCCCTCTGGTGATGCGAAGAAAAGAATCCCAAACAAACAAACAAACAAAACTCTGCACAGAGCCAGGGAAGAAAAGTAACAGTACAGAATCCAACAGAAAGTTCAATGAAGAAGACACATCTTAAGTGACTTTCAAGCCAGGCACGGTGGCTCACACCTGTCATCCAAGCACCCTGGAAGGCTAAGGCAGGAGGATCACAAGTGCGAGCCCAGCCTGGGCAGTCTGTCAAAGGAACAAGATCCAGTCTCAAAAACTGAAATAAATAAAAGGGGTTGCAGACATAGCTCAGAGGGAAGACCCTTCATTTTAATCCTCAGTAGAGAGAAAAAGTGACTTTTGTTATGCTTTTCAAGGCTAATCTTTCCTTTTAAATGACTACAGACTTTTGAGTCAAAATGAAGAATTTATCCATTCAAGGAATACTTACTAAGTATGTGTCAGTCACTGGTCTAAGCATTAAAGATATGCATCAAAAAAGCCAGATATTTTAAAATCCCTATCTTTGAGGAACTTAGGTTTAGAGATTTATTCTGAAGATATTTTGTGATAAAAAATCTCATTGAAAACTTTAAAAATAAGACAGAAATTGACACATGTTTAAAGCCACCGACTTAAACTAGAATTGAAAGTAGTTACAGTATTTGTTTTGGTCTCTAACTACTGGATCCACTGGTTATTCTACCTCTCTGTCTCTAATTTGCCTAATTTTAAAGTTTACCATGTGTACATAAATGTCACCTGGGAATACTGTCTGTTACTTAACACAAGGATCAAGTGGAGAATAGTACCTGCTATGACCCACTGATTTTTCATGCTTTAAACTCATCAGGCTCTTGGTCAGAGGACAAACAATGACGCTATCAAATAATTTTCAGAATATTTGTGTAAAGAATTTTTTTACTTGAAAGTTGAAAAATGTGTAATGTTGTTAAGTCTTCAAAAATATTTTACATTTAATTCCAGGCATAATCTAAGTATTTAGGAGGCTGAGACAGGAAGATTGCAGGCCAGCCTGAGCTACACAGTGAGTTCAAGGGAGCCTGAACTGCACAGTGAGACTGTTTCAAGGAAAGAAAGAAAGAAAGAAAGAAAGAAAGAAAGAAAGAAAGAAAGAAAGAAAGAAAGAAAAAGAAAAAATGACATTCTCCATTTGAAAAACCTTATTGAAGCATTTACATACACATTATAGCTACTCCAAATTGTATCAACTGCAAAAGAGTAAAACAGTCTTTTACATTTTCGAATAGGAAAGTTGCAAGCAATTCTGGCAGATAACTGAAGATGTAGTACCTTCATCTTCTTAATAAAACAAAGAAATGATATGACTAAGAATTACTTTAATAGTCTAAAATTCCATCCACTTACTGTTAATCTATTTTCCTTCTCTCGTCACCTTGTTTGTTTGTTTTTATGCTACTGGGGATTGAACCCAGGGCCTTCACACTAAGCTACATCCTCAACTCTTTATTTTTAATTTTGAGGCAGATTCTCACTAAGTCGCTAAGTTGCGCAGGCTGGGCTCACACTTGCCATTCTCTTGTCTTGGCCTGCCAGAGTGCCGGGATCATGTGTGTGTACCACCACTCTCATTTCTTTTTCTTTTTTCATTTGTTAAAGCTCCAGTGCATTCCAGACTTAAAATTTTGCTTTTCTTGAGCTAGACATGGTGGTGCACATGTACAATCTCAGCATTCTGGTAAGCTGAGGCAGGACAGCATGTCTAATCCTACCCTGGCAACTGGGAAACTTAGCAAAATCCTGTCTCAAAATAAAAAATGAAAGGACTGAGGACTCAGTAGCTCAGTGTAAAGGCCCTGGGTCCAGTCCTTACTCACACACACACACACACACAAATCCAAAAACTTTGCTTATTTATATGAAATAATCACAAACCAGCACGTGAAAATTGAAGACATTAAAAATCATGTCCATCCATGGGGAAAAGTTTTACCTACACATATTTATCTCTTTTGTAATACGAGCATGTAAGCACAGTTATGATCTCAACAGTAATACACAATAATTTGAAAAGGACAAGGCAATAAAGTTCAGAAATTAGGATGCACCTGGCTTATGAACTTCAGTGCAGAAAACAGCGAACTGTAAAGATTATAGTAATTAAAATTGCCCATTTTTCACTTTTAAAACATGAAACAGAAATTCTTCACTCCTCTGCAAGCTCTGCTTGTCTTCCCTTTTGCGTACATAAATCTTCTTCATAAGATTAGGTAATAAGAATATAAGTATTGCCGGGTGTGGTGGCGCACGCCTGTAATCCCAGCACTTGGGAGGCTGAGGCAGGAGGATCGTTGTGAGTTTGAGGCCAGCCTGGGCTACAAAGTGAGCTCAAAGCCTGCCTGAACTGCATAGCGAGACCCTGTCTCAAAGAAAAAAAAAAAATTTAAAAATTTAATACATAAGTATCTTTGAAAAGATTTCAAATAATTTTGCTTTAAAGCAAAACAAAATCTGCCTTTCTTTAGTCTCCTCTGCATTTACTGCCTTTCATGAACACCGCGCCGGCCTCGGCTGTGTTTCTGTGTCCCAGCTGTGCCTTGACTGGAATTCACTGTCTCCTCTTTTCTGTCCAGTGCCCTCTCACTCCCCTTCAAGGGCAAAGTTACACAGCACTCACTCTCCCGGACTCCTTCTGCCTAAGTTATTTCACTTGGCTATTCTACAACCCCCTCCACGTATGATTCCACAGCAGTACACCGATTTCATCATGGTCTACCTCTTTGCTAAGGACGAGACTGTAGGGGCAAAGCGACCATATCTTATCTTTGTTTTTCAAATAATCTCAGCACCTACCACGTTATTTGCCAGAAACTAGGCGCTGAGGGACGTGATATATGTCATAGAGACACACGGATACACTTTGTATTCTCAGACACACCCTTGTTCAAACGCACATGCGCACGTACATAGAAACTAAAATTCACAATGAACAACGGCAGCTGCAGAGAACAAATATTAACAGTAGGTATCCGGAAAGATACACACATAAGGAAAAAGGACACCAGAGGCAGAAAGAGCACAGATAACTCACCTCTAAGGAACAACAGAAACGCAAATCCACGCTGTGCTGTAGAACAACAAGCACATGCGTAGAGGGCCATTCTTACTAAAGCTAAATGGAGTTAGGGCAGTGGCAAATTCCGATGAAGGCTAAGTTGGATACTCTGAACTCAATTAAAACAACTTAGGAAAACTACAGCAGACAAAACAACTCCCGCGGCACTCGATCACACACGCATGTGCAGCTGCCTGCACACAAATTCTCACGTAGAAGTAAAGGCGAACTTGCTCTCTTCTACTCCAAGACGGGCACACTGGTCGCACCACCCCAGCCTGCAGTTATTTGAGCAGCTGCCCTTACTACAAAGGCAGAGATTAGAAGGGAAGGAAAGCGCTCAGCCTCAACACACAGGATTACACACTCCTCGATGGTCGGAAACTGTCCAAGGCAAATGTCCGTCAGTGCTTCAGGCTCCCCTGACAGCCGCTCGTTCTCTCAGCAAACGCTGATTATACACTCAGGGTTTCATGTTCTGCTAGGAAGTGGGGCCACCGACGTTATCACCTATTTGGAAATTTCTAGATAGAAACACCATTGCGCTGTGTGTTCCATGATCTGACACAGACAGCGTCCAAAGAGGCCAAGCCTTGGCTTTAGGGAAACTGTTTTTTGTTATACAACTCCGTAATTGTACTGAACCACCCCGCAGTTTGTATTTCCTGTTTTTGTTCTTTTCCGATGCCAGAAGGCAGGCACTTCGTAATTGTTAAAGATCAAGAGCTTTCTTTTTTCATTCAGCGTTCAGGCATATAGGAGCCTGTGGGATAAAAGAACAGCTTAGCAGCTTGCGGGTATAAAATAGCCCAGAAGAATAATGAATGCTACCTGGATGCTTAAAAGCAAAGACACACTGATCTGGTTACTTTTTAATAATTCGAGGTAACTTCACTTCTCCTACCGTTGTGGCCGAGCTAATGAGGCTAATGAACAACTGCCTCGCCATGCCCTGAACTTCCTATAAACCTCTTGCACCTGCATCTTTGCAAACAAATTCACCATCTGTTTCCAGAACAGTACATGCATACGCGCATGCGTGTAGGCATTTCGCCAGATCATAGGAATAAAACTTGTTCTTTTATACCTCATCTTGCCCCCAGTGCCATCCACTTTCCCCTCTAAATTATATTACTTTAAAAAACCTTACATTATTAAAACTTGATGTTTTCTATAAAGATGATCTATTATGATATCCTCACACCATGTTTAATACTTTGTGTTACTATCCTAAGAGGCAGAACTTCGATAAGATCTTCTTTCACTAGGCACAAAAGTTGGACAAAGCTGGGAAGCTGGAGGATCTAAGTATTAAATTAATACTTCAAAGATGCCAGACTTATTGCCAGCCCAACAGTTGTAAATGTGTAATTAACTTAGTGCATTTTAATGAGATGCAGTGAAGTTCTATTTCTTTAATAATCAAAAAAAGAAAAATTAAAAAATATAAATTGAAAATCGAGAGATATGTATCTGTTTTTTTCTGGATACTTTTAAAACAAGAGCAAAAAATATGAATAAAAATGTATATAAAATTCTTTGACTACCAGGGAAAAGCATGCAACACAGCAGGAGAAGGACTACTGGCCGTTATCCCAAGAACCTGGGGGATGGAGTCATGTCTCCGGGATATGTAAAGTCCAGACACGTCATCTGTGTGATACCAGGATATTCATGTATCGGGATAAGTTGCTCATGTCCTTGGGGCTACGAATGTCAAGCAAATAAATGTTTAAAACTCAGACCTTCATTCCTTGAAGCCAGAACCTTTTCCCCTCTAGACAGGTAGCAAATACCCCGAGAGGGCTGCTGGTCACTATGGCCCTGTGATGGCTGAGGAGAACTGTTTATACTCCTCCTGTCCACTCATGTGATGGCACTAGTGATAGGGAACTACTCATTTAGTCTTGCAAGTCTGGAATACAGCAATGTAGATTCATTTCAAGTGTCAGGTCACTGGAACCTGAAAACATTTCATAGATTTAAATTAGCTCCTAAAGGGATTTTCATTTGACATCTGACAAAGTTATTCCAATGTTCCTCTAGAAAAGTAAGATTAAAAATTTTTAAAACAGATGGTTTTGCTATCAATCATTTTAAAACATTAAAGTCTACAACTATTATAATACTAAAGCAAACAGTAAGCTGTGAGCAACTACACGTAGAAGAACTTACTGTGAAATAAGGGGCATACCACGGATTCACACAGTTTTTACACTGGAAAAGCTGATGACACAGAAAAATAACTTGGGTGAGAGCCCTGCTTTATACTATTGCCAAAATAAATTTTTATAAAATACTAAAAGCATATGTAAGTTACCACTTCACTGTTCTCTGGAATAGGAACTAATTTCTAAACATAAAAGGAAGGAGGGAAAAACTGCAAAGCAAAAGACAGGCTTGACAACACAGAATTTTATCTCACTTTCAAAACATAAGCTAAAATACAAATGATTTTTTTTTAAATGCAGTACTCTACATATAGCAAACTTTGCAGGGCAATGAGAACACTATTATCCCAATGTAAAAGTAAGCATGGTAAACAGATATTTTATATTGTCTAATAGATTCAAGAAGTTTCTAAAAATTAATAAGAATTTTAAAAATCAAATTAAAAGAACACTGTGAAAAATCACTTTTCACTTTTTAAATCAGCAAAGTAGTTGCACAATGAACAACCCATTTACATGAGGTTACACGAAGCCAGGCACCCTCTCACACTGCAAGCCAGCTCACACGGGAGGATAAACTTTATAGAAAGTAATAATGGTACTCTGGCAATGTGTGTAAGAGACTTGTAAAAAGTTAATCATTCATAACCTTTTATGCAATAGGTCCACCTCCCAATTTTTTAAAAAACTAAAGTTATAAGCACCAGGATTTGATACACACATTAATTAACAATTAATTATTCTGAGTGGCTTCTCTTTGACAGGTAAGGTCACTGCCCTTGTGGAATCGGGCATCTGTCAGTCTTAACAGGACGCTATCTGTGATAATAGTAGCATGCAAACCCTAAAAACAATCTCACAAACAAACAATAAGTGAGTATGTAACAAATTAGGACACAGCCATAAAATATAATACTATAATAGGCATGTTAGTGCTTTATAAAGCCATTTAAAATGATCTTTGGAAAAATCTGTAAATGACACAGACAAATACTTGTGATAAAATGTTAAAATGAAAAAAATTATGCTGCAAAGCCATACATTTAACATTAGTGTAATGATATAAAATATACATTAATTAAAGAAGACTAGGAGGAAGTATGAGTGTGTTCATGCCAAGATCTCTGTATCTTTCAAAAAGTTAGAGACCCTGGACTGTAGTCTCTCTTTCCTTGCTCACTGCCAATATGTGACTTTAGGCGAGTCAGTTAAACCGCGGACGTTTTCATTTTTTAATTTATAAAATGGTGCCGTATTTCTGGTCTCATGGTACTGTCTCAAACTAGGTAATATATGAGTGGGCAAAGAAAGCTGGAAATAAGCGTCACTATTATTTTTTTAGCAGAGAAAGATGATCAGGTCTGAAAATTTGAGTTCTTTTCTCCCACATTTTTATGTCTCTTCTTTCCTTCAAGTTCCTACTAATACTGTGCTAGTTTGGGGTTTTTCCTGACTTATCCCACTTGCTCACACTTACTTTGTTTTTTTTTTTCTCTGTTTGTTTTGTTTTGCTTTGCTTTTTTGCAGTGCTAGTGACTGCACCCAGGGCTTTGCCTACCGATCATTTTCTTTGAATCTCTGCCACATGTATCTGCACTGTATGGATCCACACTTACTGGCTGGATCTATCTCACCAAATATTTTTATGTTTGGTTCTTTCTTTTGTCATCTGAAGTCATTTACGAAGTGGTTTAGGGTGGGGCTATTCCGAGTTTATAGAAAATTATAAAAAAAAATGTCTTCACTTGCATCTTAATCCTTTGCCTGAAGGATAATAACTGAGTTCTCCTAAACTCAACAGACCTCTCTAGACAAACACTCCATAATCACTCTGATGGATGACCTTTGGATCTTAAATATTTTATTCCTCACCATTACATTTTAAGTGTAAACTTCTGTCCAAGGCAAAGACCACCCACCTGATGCCTTGTGAGGCACTGTTCCCAGCAGAGGGACATTGACAGTTGGATCTGCCATAATACCTTTATCCAAGGAGCGCAAGGTCAGGAATTCATAGAAGTATTCTGCCTACAACAAAAGGCATTGACATTAGTGCCGTGGAAACCACTAGGAGCAAGCAGGCACTTTTCAACACATCTTTGGGTGGAAGATGATAATTTTCCCTACAGGAACTCTTCAGCTCCTGACATGTAAGACACCACATAGGCTTAACTCTCCATGTTTTGTAGCCACAGAATTATGTCCTCTCTTGGAGAGAGATTATTCCTTTGTAAAAGTAAAACCATTTACCAAAACATCCACAAATGGTGGTCTTTTAACTTCAACAATATTACTTAGCGGTCTGTTGAAAGGATTGTGAAAAAAATGCTCTTAGGGAAATAAATGATGTCAAAACAATTATTTTTTTTTTAGCTTTATAAAGACAATTTTTGACTACCATTTAGAAAATCCATTTCAGCTTCTTGGATCATTTTTTAATTCTTTTCAAATCTCAAAGGAGCCTTTCCATCAAAATTTGTAGAGCTGTAGTAAATAAGGGGTGATGAAAACAGCAACCTGTTGGCAAAAGAAACTATTAAAGGCTGAAAGTTAATGATCGTGCTGCCAACACTTATTTTTCAGCCTCATTCCCTTTGAAAAGGTTACATTTAGGGTCTCAATTTAATTGTAGAAAGAAAAGACTAAAAATGCAAAGAGCACCACCATAGTAGGACAAACCTTACAACTTTATAATGCAAACATTTTTATTTTCCCATTAAGTAGCTAGTGGAGGAAAAGATTCTTGTGACTCAAATGTTCATGTATGTGGAAAGTAATGACGTACAATTTCACCACAGAGCTTTGGTGCTTAACTGACTCTCAACCCTTTTATTAAGAGTATTTGTTCTAGAAACAATATGTTCTTGCTTAGGAATGAAAGATACAAGGACACAAATGCTAATATGAGGGCTGGGAAAGTTAAGTGGTTCTGTATAGCTATTTGTAATGATAACCAGAATTTAGATAGGTTAAAAAAATTAATTACATAAACATAAGCTAGAAAGAAGCTAAAAAAATAGAACTTTTCCTACATGTAGAACAAACTTTTATTTTCCAACATGGAAGATGGTAGACATTTAAGCAACTTTCTGCTTTATATCACAGCATCAAAAGTATCAGGCATTAGGGTGGAGGATACAGCTCAGTGGCACAGTGCCTGCCTGGCAAGCGCGAGGCTCTGAGTTCGATTCCTGGTACCCTGCCCCCCCAAAAATATTAGACATTAAGGATGTCATAGGAAGACAACAATGTGAAGGTATAATCTCAGGTATTACAGGAATACTGTTTAATTTTTGTGTGAGTTGAAAAATATTTCCTGGTCTCACTAAGGCAAAAAGATCCCCTTTATTGACCAAGTCCTCACTGTACCCTCTTCTGAGCTGTGGCCACAGCTCTAGAAGACCTCTGTGACCGGTTCCCCGGGTGAGTAACAGAGTCTCATGAATGGATTTTTCAGTTTTTAAAAAAATTTTTAATCCCATCCACTACACGGTCTCTGAAAATGAAAGGCCATAGGACAGATGATTCCTACCATATTAAAGAGCAGGCAGAGATCTGGAGCACATACTGTATTTTGTGTATGTGTGTGTGTATCAGGAATTGAACTCCCGACCTCACACTTGCCAGGCAGGCGGTGTGCCACTGAGCTATATCCCTGGCCCGACGGGCAGACATCTGAAAGATACATGATGAAAGGAAAGTTGTCAGGAAAGGTAATTCAATTTGGAATGAATTCCTTTGAAAAAGAGAATGGCATTTCTGTCTCTGCAGGAAAACCAATGGGTGTGCTAGAAGTAGGCTGTTTTTCATGAATCCAGGTGTTTCAAAAGACTTCTACCAGCTGCATTTCCCTCTATACTTTATTAGATATCTATCACTTGATGTTTTGCTCTAAAACACATTTTAGTTGCGACTATGAAAGCACTTGGTGCTGGACACCATTTTAATTAATTACATTCGATTACTTATATTATAAAGTATAATAATAACAAGCAACAATAACAGAACAAACACCAGTTTAGTTCCCACCGTGTGCCAACTCTTATTCTAAACATTTTATCAACAATTCATGTAATAAGGGTGAAGGACCGAGCAGATAGAGCACAAAAACCTTGAATACCATACGTAAATTACCATTTGCTACCCCATGTGTATAGCCTCAGGGCTCAAGTTTAAAAGTCATATTATAAATTAAATCTATCTTTCTATAGATAATATATTTAAAAATTACATTGCAAAAATTAGGATAAATTTAGTAAGAAATCAGATTTTTAGTTTTATACATAATTTTTGTTAAAGAGAAAAGAGTAAAACAGCACAATGATTGCAATGTACAGAATTTCAACTTTTCTGTATGCAATGCTATAACTTTTATAATGAAACTGATACATTTACTCAAAAACAGACATTACAAAGAAAATGTTAACAGCAAAATAAAATGATAATCCCAGTTCCCCCCCTCAAAAAAACCAGATATTAATCATGTGCCCTGCTTTTAGTTCTGTGTGGCTAATGACAATCCTCGACTCTATGTGCATAATTCTGACTGCAGAAGAAATTTTCTCCTTGCACAGCTAATCATGGTCATGCAACAATTTTACTTCAATTTCTTATACGTCTCCTTGAAAGCAAAAAAAAAAAAAACAACAACAACCACTACTAAAGTAGCTTCTGAAGGACTCTTTCAGAAAGTTTAATAATGTTCAAAGACTATGGAACTGAAAGAATTTCATTCAGAGCCCAGAAACGTAACTCTAAGAAGCCTCAGATCTCTGTATGGTTACAGAAAGTAGCCTGGGAAGGCACGCAGTCTGTCAGATTGAATATCAGAAAGTTTATACTCAGCTGGCAAGATTCCTAAACAAGCTGCTCTTGAGTTTAATGGACTTCTCTGGACAGGTGATACTCTGACCTCATCGACAGCACATTTCACACTATAGATTTTAGTTTGTCCCTTTGATTTCTCTAAGAGATACTGCACCTCACTCTCTCTACTGTAATCCTACGACTGTTTTTGAGACTGTTCTAGACAAGGACTGATTAAACCACTTTATTAGCAAAAGGCAGTTCATGGAGCCTGTTTTCTTTATCTTTTTTAATGAAGACGATGGTGGTGCGTGAACCTCTGAAATACGTAATTTTCTTTATGTTTGGCATATTTTCATAAGGAAGGTTTTGTTCTTGTACTATTTTTATTTTTTCTTAAAAATTCTAACTTGAAAGCTGCTTATAAATTGATCAATCTTTTATCTGATCTTGACATTGATTTCTCTCAAAGTTTCCCTTGCCATTGCAAAGAGATCTGCCAAAATGACTAATATGACACAAACATTTCTACAAATATATTGTCATTACCATAACATAGGAAGTAAATGTAGCCCTCATTTAACTTTAGGGCTTAAGTTTAGGAGTCATAAAAAAGGCTGATGAGATGAATGATAGATTCATGCTATCTTCTAACTTCTAGACAGAACTTTCCAGTTTTATTTACAATATAGTAACTACTCCTAGACCTAATTCTGCCCATTAGAAACATTTATTTGGAAGTAAATAAAACCTAAATTCTATGCCAAAGAGAACAGAGAAGTAGCTTTAAAGTTTGGGAACAACTTTCACAAATTGCAGATTTATTACTTAGATAAAAGCAACTCAGAGCACGACCCATAACAAAGATGTTATACTGGAGAGTCTGAGACCTTTACAGGAAAAAGTACATTTTGTTTTATTAAATGACATTAGTGGAAACCAAGGTAAATGCAAGTAGAGTGCTTATTTGGGAAGTGCATGAAAAGACTGCTTTGTATTCAAGCAAAGAATGGGTCCATTCAGGAGAATAATTCACTTCTAAATTAAGTTGCTGAAAAATTTTGTTGGCCCGGATTGCCACGCAGTAAATTTTCTTTTCACTGAGAAGTATAAAAGACACCCAAATATTATCAGGAAAAGAGTGCTGCGGGCCATTCATCTTGCTTCCAATTGACTTGGCTGAAATTAGGGCTGTTCCTTCCAGAATAGATGAAGACATCATCTGAACAGCAAAACGGGCAACGCGTAAGGCTTTTGCCCTGGCATTCTTTGTGGGCAGACATGGAGAAAGAGGCAAAGAACTGCATTAACTGTCAGAAGGAACGGAGCAGTGGAGGGAATCCAGCGTTTCTGTTCAAGCTTTGAAGGTCTGGGTTTATGGTGTATACTTAATCTAAGAAGCACAATAACTGCAGGAAACTCTGACTAAGAATGAGTCCTTCATAAAACTGTGGCTGTCAAACCTCTCTTAAATTCACGCATCGGGACGCTGACCCAAGCTTTCACGGGAGAGCACTGAAAGAGCAAAGGCGTCGCCTTTATTCCAAAGAAAATTTCAGGCATTTGTAGATACGACACATGACAGAAGTTTTGAAAATTTAAATGATCTCTATTTAGTGTTTGTTATACCCCACTCACTGTTCACTTAATTCTCACCACAATCGTTACAACGTACAAGTAGACTCAGACTAACAGGGCGCTGAGCGTGAGAAGTAGCGAAGGGAAATACAAGAGCTCTTACACTGTGTGTGAAGGGCAGGAAGAAATCTTCCACAATACACAAAAAAAGAAACTAGTGCAATGTTACAGCCCCAAACACAATGAACAAACATGCCCACTGCTTGAAATAACCTGACGCCTCAATGTCTAGACCCCAAGTTGACAGCTCTCACGTCCTTCCTCAGCACTCTTGGTACCTCCCGACACAATTTCATCCTCCACACTCAGAGCTCATTCACTTTCAATTGTGTGACGTCCTGCTGATTTTCCTTCTCCTTGTTGGTTTTCTTGCATTTCCTCATTAGCTCTCCTTCCCTCTGCCCAGAATCACAGAAAATCACTCTCATGTCGCCATCAGGGAGGTGCAGCCGGACCTATATTCCAGAGATCTCATTCTGCTGACCTTCATGGGCTCGCAGTCCTCGGTGCTTCTCTCTTTACGTTCTACTGTAAAACTCTGACAGTCTTACACAGCATCCTTTGGGACCATGCTGCTTGCTATGGTGTAACGAGTTTCCCAGAAGGCCGTGTACTAAAGACGTGCTGCCAGGGTGGTGCTGCTGTGAGTGATGGAACCTGTGGGAGGCTGGGCCTTGGAGGAGGTCCTCAGGTCCTCAAAGGGGATTGTGGGACCCTAATGTCTCTTTCTGTCTCACTGTGTCTGTTTCCTGGCTTAACATCTGAGCAGTCAACCTGACACGTGTTCCTGCCATGATGTGCTGCCCTCTCCAGGGACCCAATCCAAACTGAGCTAAAAACTCTTTTAGTCTTACAAGTTAGTTGTCTCAGGTATTCCATTGTAGTCAAGTGGAGCTGCCTGATACAATGGTCAGCATAACTGTTTACACGCTTCTTCTGAAGAGCTGACTCTCCTTATTCTCTGCTTATTTCATGAAGCCTAGTTTGTTATCTTCTAAGGCCAGCTGATTTCTTAACATCTGTCAACAGTATTATCATTTTTCTAACAGAAAGTACTGAACTTCAGAGTCATTGCCTCTTGCCTGTGTCTTATCTCTTCATACCAATATTTTATCCTTTCTTCTCCTATGGTGTCTTTTGATTCTGTCTCTAGCTTTCATCCCCACTGCTCCAACCCTATCCCAACTTTTACTTTTTCACCCTAGTGTTACTGTAATGTTCTTTAAAACATCCTTCTGGCCTTTGTTTTTAAAATACCTGCCATAAGTATAAACCAATAAATTTAATTAAAACATCACTTTTTCCTAGTTGTAATCCTTTCTATCTCCTCTTATCGCCCAGATAAAGGCTTTAGCTTGATAGATGTCTTCACGGTCTGGCTCTAGATTTCTTTATCTCGTACTACTCCCCAAAGGGGTCTTCTGGAGCTCAGCTGGCCAGCGGTGGTACAGCTGCTAGGCCTATATTCCAGTGCTTTCACCCCTGCTAACCTTCACTGGACTCGAATCAGCTCAGCTCTGAAACACATAGCCTTGTTATTCACCTGTTCATATGTGTGTATCACGTATTCTTATCTAGCTTTTGAATTCTTTATGGCTAAGAAGAGGATTGTATTGTTTATTCCTGCGCACAACTGGAGATTTATGCAGCATTGCGCACAAGCAAGATTTTTTCTCTCTTTAGTTTTTATTTTAATTTTTTGTTGTTTTGAGACAAGGGCTGAGCCTTGAACTCACTATGTAGCCCAGGCTGGCCTCAGACTCATGGCTATCCTCCTGCCTCAGCCTCCCGAGTGCTGGATTACAGGCGTTCAGCACCGTGCTTGGCCAGTTTTTACTGTTTGTTGGTACATGTTTGCATTACATAATGATTACACTCACTGTGGGGAGCTGGTGCACGTAAATAACAGCTCTCCACTCTTGTTGTCCTCTTCCCCCTCTCTCCTCCCCGTACCTCCATCTCACGATGCCTTTCCCATCTGAAAAGATCTCCCTGCTTCCTGCTATCTACATTTTATTTTGCTCTTTATTTATATTTTGGGTTTCTCCTACAAAAGAAACCATGTGATATTTAAACTTTGCTTTGCTTAATAGTATGCTCTTCAGATGTATCTTTTTACCTACAAATGACTCAAGTTGATCCTTCTTTTGGTGGAAGAGTACTCCACTGTGTATAAATACCACATCTTCTTCATCTGTTCTTTTTCTGTTAAGGGGCATACAGGTCATTTCCAAGATTTAGCTATTACGAATTGTTCTGCTATAAACGTGAATATTCATGATGTCTTGAACTCTTCTGGGAAGGTACCTGGAAGGATAATACAAGCAAGGCATTTGAAAAATATTTGCTGAATGAATGCATGAATGACCCACGGAGAGGCATCTGCAAGCCCACAGCGACTGCATTCTGGAACACGCTGCTGTCGGGGCAGCGGGTGGGGCGCCCTGAGCTTCTGGTTCTACTCACAAGCAGCAGCTTCTCTGTTCTGGGCAATTGCTAACTTATTTTTATGGGTCAAAAGATTCATTCTTCCTTTGCTGTGTGGCCAGCCTCGGCAGTGCACATGGAAAATACAAAATATTTCTGAGAAAAAGAGTAATCGAAAGAACACTGACATTTGATATCCAGCCAATCTGTGTGTAGTTTGTAACCATTTTGTTCCGGGAACAAACCCTGGGCTGTCAGACAGAATGTAAGCAGATAATGTAAACGAGGTCTGGCTCTGAAACATGACTTCGTCCGATGCTCTTTGCTTTATAGTCCCCACTTGACCTCAGGAGATTTTGCATTCTATAAATTATACCACCCAGCTGCAGTATCACCGAGAAACTACTAGGTGAGATAACAATGGCTTATTTTGCAACTAATTTTGTGAAGTTTTTGTTGCTGTTGTTTTTTATTAAAAAAAAAAATAAGCACCTTCTCACACACAGTAGTTATTTAACTATTTAACTGGTCTTAGTTTAAATTGGCATTCAAAGAAATACTGCTTAAAGAGAAAAATATCACTCAGCTAAGTTCTTCTGTTCTAGTGTTCAGTTATAAAAGTGATCAAATGGACTAAATCAGACCCTAGCCCCTGGGCTGGATTAAGGGATGAAATCACTGGAATATAATAGTGACACTGAAACTTAAAGTTCAAATAAACACATCCAGGACCACAAGAGTTTCGTAAACTAAAACTGTCCGGAGATCATACACTCTCGCTTCACATGAGTCTGAATTTCTAAGACATTTTCCATTTTTTTTCCTCCTAGAGTTTGGAATCACCATTGCTTAGGCAAACCAGAAACAGACCTGGCTATCTGACAAATTGTTGGCTAGTCGCTGTTTTTCCAAAATTCCTAGAGATAGGGATGCAACAGTGGTCTCTATTCTTCTTTTGTATTCTATAAAACCAAAGGTTAAGATCTTTTATTTTTAGAGGGAGGGGTGGTAACGAAGGAGAAAATCAAAGCATTAGAAAATGGGAAATTTTTTTCAGTTTGTCTCAAGATTAGAAAAAAGAAGAGTATAAAAATAAAGTAGCCTTGGGGGCTGGGGATTTAGCTCAGCGGCAAAAGCGCCTGCCTGGCAAGTGCAAGGTCGTGAATTCGGTTCCCGGTACCGGAGAAAAACAAAAACAAAACAAAACAAAAAAAAATAAAGTAGCCTTTAAGCCAAATAGTCCCGTTCTATGTATGGCTTTCACTGGAGTGTTAACATTTCCAACAGAAAAGGCAACGCGGGTAGCAGTGGGCTTTAGAAAGTCTCAGCTCCCCTATATTCCTGAAGCTCCTACAAGGACCTCCTTAGAGCGCGCCTGCTGCAACTCAAGTCGTTGCAAAGTCGTGAATCAATCCCAACCTAAAAACCGGACACTGAGAGGAAAGACAGCTGGACAGCTGTGGCGGGGCAAGGTAAGGAACTGAAGAAGGAAAACGAGGGCGCGGCTGGCACTTTGGGGACAGGGACAGTTCAAACCGGAGGTGTGGAAAAAAGAAACGAACAGATGTGAGCACAGAGCTGCGAGTTCCTCTGAGAGGCGATGGTGATTTAAGAATGTGGAAGGACTGACACAGCAGCGGCCTGAGGCAGACTTCAATTCCGAAAAAAGACAAGGAATCCCTGTCAGTCTTTTTCCTTCTCACCTCCAGACTTGCGTTCGAATGCATCTTTCCCTGCAGCTTCAGAAGCAGTCATTAAGTACTCAGGTACACGGGAGTAGAGGAGAAAACCACTAAGCACAATTTCTTTGCTATAATAATGAGAGAATAACTGAGCCATGACTCTTAAACCTCATGCAGTACATTCATTCATCATGGATATCTCCTCCCCGTTTATTCTTTCATGCATTTTACAAGGTGGCATATTTTGGTGCATCACTTTTTTTCAGGAGAGAATATTTGTTAAAATGCACCTAGAGGGGCTGGGGATTTAGATCAGTGGCACAGCGCCTGCCTGGCAAGTGCGAGGTCGTGAGTTGGATTCCCGGTACCGGAAAACAACCCCCTCCGCAAAAAAAAAGCATACATATAAACTTGTGGAGCACATATAAGTAGCTCCAAAAAGGCAAAATTAATGTTCCATTTCTTTCATAGTTAAGAGATGTGGTTATCTATCCTGGTATAGTATGTACTGTACCCCATCCTAATGACTAGAAGTGATCAGAAAGTGACTTAGAAATGTCAAGAGATATTCTCAATGTTGACTTTCAAAATATTTAAATTAGGTCACATTTTTCTTTGTTTTAGCTCCAGGTAGTTTTCTTATATTCTTTAATATATTTTTATTGAATACACATAAACAGTGTTAACTTACTCCTTTGATTAAAAAAAAAAAAGAAGAGAACCAACTTTTCCTTTCAGTTGACTGTTTTGAAAAGTGTATTAAAGTGCTTTGGTAAAGGTTACGAGATGTGCTTTCACGTGCTTGTTTTGTTCTCGTTACTGCAATTTCATACATCCGACTACTGCACTGTAAGATACTCTCCAGTGACTAGTTTGTTGGGTTTCTAAGAGCCAACAGAAAAAGAAAAAGTCTGTAACTCCATTGTTACAGATTTTCAAAGACCAACATTTGGAGAACTGATTCTAATAACAGACGATTCAGAGAACAGCTATTTATTCTATACACTTTGTTTTATACTTCAGAAGATAATACTGCCTATAAAATGTAAGTGACCCATTTAATCTTCTAAGCCCCTCTACTCATTCGGCATCTGAGAACTGTTTCTCATAGATGCATTATTTTTCTGTCGAGGAAAAGGGAAACTGAGGCAGAACCAGAACAGTTTACTGAGTAACACTGATGATAAAAGTCTCTAATTTCCTGTCTGTCTAAGTCTCTGCCACCAATGTCAACTGCCCACGAAATGCCCCTGGATAACTTTTTAAAACATCCCTGGTCCTTCCCTTTTCCTCTGAACAACAATTCCGTAGTTTTGCAAAAGTCCTCGTCCCACTCCTCCTATCTTCTTTCTGCTGATGACACTGTTTTATTCCCAAAGAAAGCAGAGAGTAGCAGAGACCAGCGCCCTCAGCTTCCCCTACTGCTGTGGAACGGTCCATCCGCACCCACCCCTGCCTCCTTCCACATTCTATGAGCCTGACCCCTCCGTGAGGTCACCTTCCCTCACCCATGCACATGTGACAAGCTCAAGGCTCAGTCTTCTCTTTACCATCATTACAGTGCTTCCCGTGGAGTTAATTTTTTTTAAAAAAGCCTTAATTTACTGGTACACTTCAGATATACGTAATGATACATTGATCACAGGGAATCTGTACCTCTACACGGTATATTTTGCTTCTTTTTCCCCTCCCCTCCCCTTCTTTCAGTCCATCTTCCCCTCTTTATTTCCAAAAGCTTTGTCTTCATTTTTTCCTTCTTTTTGTCCCTTCTTTCTACATGACCCTTTTTTCTTTTTCCTTCTTTCCTTTCTTGTCTCTCTCTTTCCTTTTGTCCCCTCATCCCCTCCCCATCTTTCCCCTTCTCATTTGGACATTTCGTTCTTATTTCACAATATCTATGTACATTTTGGTCCTTGTTTACAATTTCAGTTTCTCACAGAGCAAAACAACAAGGTTTATACATGTGTGTGTCTGACTTATTTTACTTAAAGAGTATGGTCTCATGGTGCATCCATTTAGCTAGAAAGGTCTCAAGCTTAGCCTTTATGGCAAAGTAGTACTCCACTGTACTAAAAAAAAAAAAAAAAACCTCTTTATATATTCCTCAGTTAATGGGCATTTGGGCTGTTTCCGAGATTTATCTCTTATAAACTGTGCCACTATAAACATGGGTGCACATATATCTTTGTGGTATGATGTTTTAAATTCTTTCTGGAAGATACCAAGAAGAGGAATAGTTGGGTCAAACGGAACCTCTACTTTTAGTTTTTTGAGGGCTCTTTACACTGATTTCCACAGTGGCTGCACCAGTCTTCACTCCCACCAACAGTACAGAAGGTTCCTTTTCCCCACAGCCCCTCCAGCATTTGTTATTAGTTGATTACTTGAAAATAGATGTTCTTTCTGGAGTGAGATGGAATCTCAGTGTTGTTTTAATTTGCATCTCTCAAATTACAACTGATGCTAAACATGTTTTCATACATTTATTTGCCATTTCTACCTCTTCATCTGAGAAATGTGTATTCATCTCAGATGCCTGTTTTTTGGATTGGGTCTTTAAATTTGTGTGGGGGGGGTTCTGATTTTTTTGAGTTCTTTACATATTCTAGATAGTAGTCCTTCGTCTGAGGAACAGCTGGCAAACATTTTTTTACCATGCTGTGGGTTGTCTCTTCACTCTGTGGTTTTTCTTGCTGTGTAAAAGCTTTTTAATAAGATGAGATCCCAGTTGTTGATTCTTTGTGATAGTTCCTGTGCAATTGGGGTTTTGTTCATAAAGTCTTTGCCCACATCAATATCTTTAAGAGTTCTACCTGTTCTATCTTCCAGCAGATTTAGTGTTTCTCTGTGCAGGACCGCTGGGATGGCTCTCCTCCAAAGAAGAGCATTTGTCTCCATTTTGCTAAACCTGGCCCTAGTTCCATGTACTGATATGTACAGAGCTGGCTAGGATAATACTTTACCCGCTCAACTGGCTTTAAGCAGTGCACACGGCTCTAGCCGAGGTGCTGACGTGTGTCCTTTGAAGCAATGGCAGGTCAGTAAAGCCCCGCCTCTATCTGCCCAGTAGTATGCGTGAGCCAGGCCGAATGACTCTGTGCTGTCAACTGAGGCTGAGGCCCGAGAAAGAATCCATGACGTCTCAGGGCGTGAAGGCCAGACGCTAAACCTGAAGCACCGACCCCAAAACACAAGATACTTCCTCAAACTCTGTTATGCAGATTCTTCCAAACTTAGGGACCACCTGCTACTGGAATCCGGTGCTCTTTCTACATACCTGTCTCTGCGTACTGCAGAGGTGTTATTGTGCCTCCTACCTAGCCCAGCGCACAGTACTCCCCGCCATTCTCACGGTCACTCAACCCCAGCCACTCCCCTCTTCACAAATTAATAAAACCCGGGTTTGGCCTTTGCTCCAGTTAGCCATTGTTCTGACTGGACTTAGGACCCCATGGGTCCCCACAACTACAGATATGTCTTTGTGTATTTACTCTTGTTGTGGGTTGCATTAGAAGTGGTAGATTGGAATTTACTTATTGGAATTCCAATAACTTCTCCCTGGGATTACAAATACAAACTCCTCTGGATCACGACAAGGTTAGAGGAATGGGCTCTCTTTATCTCTGTTTCATTATTTAGATCTTTGATCCATTTTTATTTTAGTTCAGTGCATGGTGAAAGACATGGGTCTAGTTTTAATCTTCAGCATGTGCAAAGACAGTGTTTCCAGCACCATTTCTTAAAGGCTATCTTTCTTCAGTGAATGTGTTAAACTCACTGAAAGGGCAATTAGGCAAACAACACCTTTCACAATAGCATCCAAAAAAGTGAAACACCTAGGAATTACTCCAGTGAAAGAAGTAAAAGACCCCTACATTGAAAACTACATTACTTTGAAAAGGAAAATGAAGAAGATATCAGAAAATGGAAAGATATCCCTTGCTCATGGGTAGAAAGAACCAATATAGTAAAAATAGTCATATGTCCAAAATTGTTATACAGATTTAATGCAATCCCAATCAAAGTCCAATAGCATGTCTCACAGAATTAGACAAAACAATCCTAAAATTCATTTGGAACCAGAAGAGACCTGAAATAGCAAAAGTAATTCTGGGCAACCAAGGCAGGCAGGGAGCACCACAATCCCTCACTTAGAATTATACTACAAAGCTACTGTGATACAAACAGCATGATACTGCCAAAGAAAACAGATCTGAGGATCAATGGAACAGACTGGAAGATGAAGAACTCCTCCAGACATACTTATCTAGCTCCAGACAACCCCTCCTTTGACAAAGGAGCTAAACACCTTCACTGGAAGAAAAATACCCTCTTTAATAAATGGTGCTGGAAAAACTGGCTTTCCAGTAGAATTTATGCTCATGACCTCTGTTTTTTCTTTTTTCATCAATCTTGACTATAGTATGACTTTTGCTGCCATCATATTAAGTCCATAATATTAATGAAATAAATCAGACACACAGTTTAAACACAGCATGATGTTTCTTATGTGAGAAACCCAAAATATAATAAATTATAGAGCAAAATAAAAGATAATAGGAAGCAGGGAGAAAGGTCTTTTATGAAAGGGAAGGGAACTGAACCAAGAGATGCACAGAAGGGAGAGAGAGGAGGGAAGGAGATGAAACACAAGGAATAAGATGTGTTATGTGCACATCCCAACTCTCCATGGGCTGGGGATTTAGCTCAGCGGCAAAAGCGCCTGCCTGGCAAGCGCAAGGTCGTGAGTTCGGTTCCTGGTACCGGAGAAAAACCAAAAAAAAAAAAAAAAAAAAAAACCAACTCTCCATGAAAATATAATTGTTGTGCTCTGCAAACCTAATCAAAGAACAAAAAGGTCACTGAAAATCTCCATGTTATTAACTGCAATGAATACTTTTCCATTTTTATCTTGTTCATATACTCTGAAATTTTAAAATTATAATCAACTTCTTTGTTGTTTCTTTCTAGACCTACATACAGCAGCCATCCCTTTGAGCTTTCTTGCTCCTTCTCTATTTTTCTAGTCACCATCAATTTTTTTCTCTACAATTTGCACCTTAGGAAAGAACTGTGAACATAGGCCCACGCACCCTTACAGAATCCACAGCTTTTGTGTCATCCATATGTGTATGAATGTTTTTCTGGAGAGCGAACCATGAGCTTTTAACATATTCTTAAAGGAGCCTGTCCATACAGCAACTATGGGTCTGCTTCTCTTCACTGTTCTCTCTTTTGATGTAACTAGCCACTTCATAACTTCTGTCCACACATATATTTCAGTGCCTCCAAATTGTTATCTCTGGTTTTCACCCTTCTTCCGAGATTCGAATCAACATCAGCAACAATCCACAAGACATCTTCCCTTGAGCCTAATATGTTTGAAGCAAACTCATTCTCTTCCCAATGAACCTGTATTTCTTTCTTTATCTTTTTTGTTTTCGTTTTTTGGGACAGTGTCTCACTATGTAGACCAGAGTGGCAACTCATTCGTCAGCCTCCTGAGTCCTGAGATTACACGAACACATTCACTTGTATTTCTTAGGACAACACTATTTACATGATTATCCGAGATACAGACTTGCTAGTCTTTCTAGATTCCTAATATTTCTTCTACCCACTACTTCTGTGAACTGCGTTTCCTCAGATCTTTTCCCTTCTTTTTCTTCCTGCTGTTACTACCAAACTTCAGACATTTCTCAGTCACGCTCCTGCAGCTGTTGCTTAACCTATCTTTCTAGTAACTCACGTCCTCTGGACGTGTCACCTCCAGTCCACTCTATCATCCAATTATTCCTAAATACCAACTGGACTACATCACCCCCTGTTTAAAGCCCTATGGTTCTAATCGCAAGGAAAGGTTCAGCTACAGGTCTGTCTACCGTAGCTCTGCCCACTGGCCTCTTTCCCCATGTCTTCCCTCCCAAGCATCTGACCTACCCCTAGCAACGTACGCTCCATATGACCCCTACTCTACACCTGGAATACTCACTCCGTGTCCATGGCCACCAGTCAAACTTTGCCTTACTCCTCAATGCTAGATGAAAGGTCACCTCTTGGTAAAATGGTCCCTCTTCCAGATGCTTCTTTCCTTCTTTTTTACTGCTGTTCTCACAATAAATCCTATTCACTTGTCTCCCCCCATGAATGCTCCTCTACAGGGATTCTGTCTATTGTTATCTGAATTGCCAGAATCTAATGTATTTTTTGTGGCTCAAAAACTGTGAAAAATGAACACAAACTTTGAATCAGATTAGTCATATCTTTTTTTAAAAAATAGGTAAATCCTATTTCACCATGCCGAGCTATAAAACTTCTGACATTAAATGAAACACAAGCTCAGCCGAGCACGTTGGCGGAGCACTGCAGAGGCGGAGGCAGGAGGAATGTTGTGAGTTCGAGGCCGGCGCAGATTAAAAAGCAAAATAGCCAAGCCCGGTGGCACATTCCTGCGATCTCAGCAGTCTGGGAGCCAGAGACAGGGGCATTCTAAGTTTGAGCCCAGCCTGGACAACTTAGTGAGACCCTGTCTCAAAATAAAATATTTTAAAAAGGGGTTGGGGATATAGCTCAATGCTGCGGTCATGAATTCAGTCTCTGGTATGGAAACAAACAAACAAACAAACCCAGAAACTCAGATACACTTGTGAAGCCTGGCTGAGAGACAGACATAGCGACCCCAATCACAAAGCAGCAGGAAGGGTGAAATATGGGCCTGACGGGACTAAGCATACCCTGACTGGTTGTCCAAAGGAGGTAGCTGAGTCCAAATAACCGCGCTCACTACACAGACGAGTATTTGGATTATGTCGAGCCGCAGTCAGACCAGCCGGGCCTGGATTCTAATTCCACTCTTTACTAGCCTGGGGCCTGTCGTTCATTCAACACGAACGTGCTGAGTGTGCCAGGCACTTGCACTGTGTATACCTAGGGTGCCATGACGAACGCAGTGCTAACTAGTTCTTAAACAAAAGGGACCTGCCGGCTAAAAGAGACTGCTCATCAGTCAAATAATTACAGAAATTGCGACTCTGATCAAAGGTCTCAGAAACTACACGGTGCTTAGAGAATGTGCACTCAAATGTACTCTGGGAGTCAGAAAGGAGTGCCTGAGAAAGGCGGGCAGAATTGAGATGTCCTAATGAGCGGAGATTGAAGGATGAAAGCGGGGCGACTTCTTGGGTAAAGGGAAGACTGCGCGCACAAGCTTTAACAGGGCCTCGGCAAGCCTGAGGAGCACCAGCGAGGCCACCGTGTACTTGGCAGGGCTGCTGTGAGCATTATAACAAAGGACACATGCACAGTAACAGCAAGTGTTGGCGTATTATAGCGTTCAGTGGATGCGAGTCATTTTTAATAGGATCAATACGAAGTGCTTTCTCGCTGGTGCATGGCAACAGGAGCTCCTGCACAGTGCAAGGACCCATGGGTGGAAAGGAGCAGCTGGGTGTTTCCGAGCACAGAGGCTGGAGCAGTAGGATCAAGCAGTAGGGAAATCTACAGTTCTGAAGAACACCAGCCATGCACGGTGTGGACAGGTAGCTGGGTTCACAGGATAGAAGAAGAGAAGAAACGAACTCTTTCCCTCTTCTGCTTCTCAAAGGTATGGATTTATAATTCAAGTTAGACATACATACAAGGAATACTGGAATTTTCTTACTTCTTCTGCTTTAAAACTAAGTAGGAACATCTCATCAAACTATTAATTTATAGTAAGTTAAGAGACTTAGAAGAACAAGTTAAACCACAACATAAGGTGTAGTCACCAAAATACTAAGAGTGCAAAACTTTATAGGGCAAAGAGTCAGTTCCTTTCACAAAAAATTTGAATGAACAAAAAAAAGATGGAAAGGAGACCTTTAGATTAAAAGAGACCCAAAAGACTTATTTTTCAATCACAGTAAGTGGATCTTGTTTCACTTCTCATTCTAAAAACCAACCTTTAAAAGCGCGTGGCATTTACAAGAGATAGTTGGAAATTTAAATACTAAGTGGATATTTGATTATATTAGGGAATTATTTTAAGTTCTTCATTTCTAAAGCTATACACTGAAATATTTATGAACGAAATGATACCATACCTGAGACTGTTTCAAAATACCCTGGGAGAAGGAAACGAGTGGTGATTATAGATGAACAAGTCTGGTCATTAAGTCAATAATTCTTGAATCTGGGTGACGAGTCAACAGGGATTCATGTTTCTAGTTTGTCTATATTTACATATGTTTGAAAATTTCCATAACAGAAATCTTTTCAAAAAGGGAAAAAGTCTTGTACTGGCATCTCTGTTAAATGAATAATCTTCAATTCACACAGAATAATATATCCCAAGTTATCTCATATTTATTCAGTTATTCTGAATTTTCTAACACTTGCATACCTCTGCTTGTATCGTGACAGAAACTTTTCTAAGCATGAATACAACAATGAAGAATATTTTTAAATAAAATGTGCAGGTCTAAATCATCAGTATTCTTTGCCTGTATTACCCATTTCAGCGTAAGGCAAGGCTAGAGCTTTAGAGGAAGGGTTAGCCTTACCTTTAAGAAATTCTGATAATAACACTATTTGTCTGATTTACTTATGAAAGTAAAAGCCTCTTTTCTGTTCAAATTAACTTCAATAATTTATCCTACACAACCAACTTATTGTATTATAATCTGAACAGAAAGAAATCACATACTAGGTCAAATGTTCTGGTAGCTAAATTGTACTGTGCTTGTACTTCCAAAACTATGTTTGCATTTCCTAGATCTTGTCTTTTATCCGAGGAATCAATTTCTGCCAACACCTCTGATCATGACAAAGCTTTTAAAATGTATAACAAGTAAGTTTCCACACGGAGACATGAACAGAAGAACGAGGCATTCTATTCTGCTGGTCTTTTCTTGCTCATTCCTTCTTTCAATCATCCAGTAACTGCTGACACTTTCACTATGCCAGGGACTGCACCCGGATCTGGGACGCCACGGTGAAGGAAGGAAGTAAAACCCTGGCCCTTCCGGTGTTTACTTTCCATATGGCAAACAGGAGTTGCCTAATTTTTAACAAATGTTTACCTGGCCGTATATCAAGTAATGATACGTGCTATGTGGGAAAATAAAGCAAAGAAAGTCCACAGGAAATGAGGGCACACATGGTAGAGGGGTGCTGCCTCCGAGACAGTGGTCAGGCACGGCTGTGTGCAGGAGAGAGCATTTTCCGAGGGTCTGCAATGAAGTGAGGGAGCAAGCCAGGCAGACAGCCACGAGGACAGCAGTGCTGTGGAGGGAACGGCGAAGGCCTGCTTCCTCAGGAGGGCGTGCACCCGGTGTGCTCAGGGAACGGCGAGGAGGCCGTGCAGCCACAGCAGAGCAAGGTGCCAGTCATGAGTGTCCAGCCGGAGGGGCAGCGCAGCTCATCACGGGCAAAGGAGTCAAATGTTCCCCAAGGAGCAACGCACAGGCACCCGTAATAACGAGGTCAGTGCCACTCAGCTTTGGAGCCCGAGGAAGCACTGTGGGGTCAGCATGCTGCCTCTTACTTCTTATCTCCCTTCTCCGTGCCCCTAACCGGCATCTCATCCTACCAGCCAGGGGTGGCCTCCTGAGAGGGGTCCACCATGCTGCCTTCGAGGCTGTAGCCCAGGGAAGGAACAAGTCTTAAAGCTGAAGGAAGATCCAAATTTTAACTACTGCACAGAAGTGGATTTTTTGTTAGTTACTGAAATGAGAATCTTCACAGCACTAAAGTAATCCCAGGACACTGTATTATCTCAGGCTGACTACGGAAACTCCAGGAGGCACCCAAAGGCCCGGGGAGAAAGAAGTCCACTCCGCGGGCTCACGGGGCAGCGGTGGGAGGCAGGGAGGGCTGCTCACACGATCGCACACAGCGGTATTTGCTTATCCGGTGTAACAGCTTTAAGCCTTAGATCCTTAAGGAGTTCAAGAGCCAAAGAGAAGGCAGCAGATTTTCCATTTGTAACATTAGACAGCCTCCCAGTCTTTCTTTGTTTTCCACTTAAAACATGCCAGGATATTAGGACAAACCGCAAGGCTTCTCTATTACTTTTTATTTGTTAAGTTACATATTAGCTTTCTCGTTTCTAAGAATTATTTTTGGTAAACTCCTTAGCGTTTCCAATTCCGTTTCCTAGATGTGTCCCCAATGAATGATAATCATTGTCTTCTGGAAGCGCCATGAATGACAGTGCTTGACAGTCAAAACAAACCGTTCTGAAGCAAATGCGAGCAGACACATAGTTAGTCAAGCTGATTCATTAAAGAAGAAGGGACACATTAAAGCTGAACCCACTGTCATCTTTCAGTGACGACTGTTGATCTGACGTGATGAGAGCAAGTTCACGCACATGGATAGGCTGCTCCGGCTCCCGGATGGCCCGGGACATCGTTAACTCATACAGACTGATTCTGGCCTCGGTTCAAACTTCTAAGCCTTTGTTCTCTGGGCTCAGAGGATGGCTTTGAAGTTCAGGATAAAGCTCTTCTAACACACCATTACCAAAGAATAATCTTTTGATTATGATCTCATGAAAGTATAATCCATAACTTACATAAGTTAAAACCGTGGCAAACAGTGACGGGCCTGTAATTGGACCTTTATGAATTCCATATGTTACAATCTTTGCATTAGCTAGCAGCCCTGCATAATACACACGTCTCTTCCCCTAAACAGCTGCCGAACTTTCTTAAAAGGCTATGAAACTTTTCACAGCTACTGTCAGCCTCAAACTCTTCAGACCCCTAAGCTTGGGCGCAGGCACCTACACCAGGATTTTTGCATACTTTCAGAGGAAAAATAAGTATTTCCCCCATATCCAATAAACTCTTATTTGCATACGACAATTTAATCAAAGCCAGTAACTTTTTACTTATTTGCATGGGTTGTGCACTTTAAAAGATACATCTGGGAGAAAAAGACGTTTTCTAACAAATCATTGTTAAAAATGTAAATGAAGACACATTCACTTAACAAAGGCATGCTCTCACATAAAATTCTCAAATTTCTAAGACCTGTTTAGGAAGCCATTATGTCATTATCTATATTATCTAAGATTTATATTTCTCTCTTTCTCTCCCTTTCATTTTCAACTAAATTATATTATATTAGCAAATTACAAATGAGGATGTTTAATGTACCTTAACTAACTTCATTTTGGGAAGAAGGGCAGAAAGCATGGAAGAAAGGTTTGCAAAGAAAAGTACTTACACAGCACTGACAAAACAAAACCAACAGAGGTTTTTTCTTCTGTGTATGTGAGGGTGTGTGTGTGTGTGTGTGTGTGCTACTGGTAATTGAACCCATGACCTTCACACTGAGGTATATCCCCAGACGCTTTTTATTTATTATTTTATTTTACTTTTGTCTTTTTGAGACAGGGTCTTGCTATGCAGTTCGGGCTGGCTTTGAGCTCACTTTGTAGCCCAGGCTGGCCTCGAATTCCCAAGGATCCTCCTGCCTCAGCCTCCTGAGTGCTGGGATTACAGGTGTGCACCACCACACCCAGCTTACTTTTTATTTTGAGAGAAGATCTCACTATTTGCCAGGCTGCCAGAGGCCTTGACCTCAGAGGTTTCTAGGGGAACAAAAAAAAAAGTCTGAATTGAGGAAAAATTAGTGATAGGGTAAAAGATATCTAATGAAAGATTGGTCTCTTCTTTTTGGATTAAACCTCGTCGCTTTAGAAAGAGGTAAATATAAAGGCCAACAGCAACTAATAGAAGGACATCTGAAGGAGCTCATTCCGCATGAGTCCCCATCCATCACAGCAGCTGTCCCTACTCCTTCCGCCCCCACCTGCGGTGTCACCTTGGAGAGCTCTGTTACCTGTTACTACAGGTCCTTCTTTCTTCTGGAACACATTTGAAAGTTTCCCCAAAATAATTTCCAGCAAATTTATACGCCTCTGGATTCTTCAATCCAAAACAGCATTGCTTAATGAGATTTTGGGGGCCCTACTACCAGTACACAGTACCTCTCTGCTTGTAAATATGTCAGTAGCTTTCAAGTTGAGATTAAAACTATTGACTCACAATGCATTTACTGGATTCATCTGCATTAAAAAATGTGATATTAGGCCTCATAGCTCCTGTATTCATAAAGGCAAACCATACCTGTTCATCAGTCCATTTCAGCAGTCCAGTTTATTTTATAAAAGTAAATGCCATGTACACACAAAAAAATGATCAAAGATCAGTAACACCAAAGGGGAGAAGGACTGGGCTTTCAAACACCTTCAGTTTGATTGTTTCTAAAAAAAAAATCAGTGAGTTTATGAGGGTCCCCAGTCGTCAGAGAAAATAACAAGCTCCATAAGAGAAGAAATAGATCAACAGAAAAACTGATGTACACAAATCCGCAAGGCTGATGTGATGGGAATCATGATTTAGTAAATGGAGGGAAAAGAAAAGGCTCTGACAACCGAGTCTCAGAGAACTGACTCTTTCATTTGCTTTCTTTTCTCTTTTCCTTTCCTTCCCTTTCTGTCTCTCTCTCTCTCTTTCTGCCAGTACTGCAGATTGAGCCCAGACCTTTCACACTGAGCTATTTCCAAGTCCCCTCTTATTATTTATTTGTTTATTTATTTTTGAGGCAGGTTTTCACTAAGTCATTAAGTTGCTCAGGCTGGGCTTGAATTTATGATTCCTCCCGCCTGGGCACTTCAAATTGTTGGAATTACAAGCTTGCACCCCTTGCCCAGCTCCACCTTTTTTTTTTTAAGGATGACTGGAAATTATGGACTGATCGGTTCTAATATCCATCTTCATGACTTTTAAATACCTAGAACAACGTAGGCGATGATATAAAGGTCGTAAGAAGCCAGAAGTGTCAGATTGAACTGATGTCCATCCTCTAAACAGAGTACGGGAAGCAGCAGAAAGAGCCTATTACCTTTGTTTCAAAAGTGATCGCGGTTCCTCCCCCCCCCCACCAGGGCACACACACTGACAACGTGGGCTGTTGGGCGTTTGCTTCCCCTCCTATGGGAAGGCCAACCCGTCCATGTAGGCAACACACTCAAAGCATAAACCTACGACAGCTAGGTCTGGGTTGTGTCACTAAGCTAAGTCTTGGAAGCCAATGACTAGATGTAATTACTAACAACTGATAGACAAGATGTGAAAATACAGAATCTGTGAATCATTCTTACATTACGTGGATTGAATGTTTTTGCCCAATTAAAGTACGCTACCATTAAAGCTAGGATGCACTGGCAGGGATAAGAAAACTGAGGCGCACACAGAAACAGAATGCCAAGCACTCAAGCACAACGGGGCGACTGCCATGGAGTGCGCTAAACGTGAGTCAGTGACTGTGCCCGAGGAAAGCAGCCAACTGGTGACGCAGCTCGTTACGGTGCAGTCCTTCCCTCACGCTGCCCACTGATAGCATCATCTGTGTTAAGTGGCACAAGTAAGTCAGGAGGGTTCAGACAGGCCTCTTCAAATTTATTAAAGCCAATCTGAAAATCTTACAGAGTGCATTTAAAAATTAAATACTCAGATGGATCATTTTTTCCAAGGTAGTAGTTTATATTCTTGATGAGTTTCTTTCAAAAAAAAAAAAACATTTCTGAAAACCAGTCCCATTTTGACATAAGTGAGGGTCTATGATGAGGCTATTCTCAAACCTAGGGTTTTCTGTAGCACAGAGAACTGGATCGGCCCACAGGACGCTCTTGAGAGCCAAAGAGGATGGCTGAGTCCGTCCAGAAGGTAAAGATCTGCCCTGGACCCTGCTGGTCAGAGCTGGGATCTGCTCCCGCTGCGCTGTTCTGTGCTTGACCTCGCAGCGCTCCTGCATTACGAGCACCTTGCGTGCCAGCCTCCCTCCCCAGGCCCCTGCCCGCTGCTGGTTTCCACTTTTCCAGCTCCCAAGCCTCCCACTTCCTCGCGCTACTCTGCACGCTCTTCCTGGCCCCTCTGACATCAGTTTGTTTCAAAAACCAAACCCTTTCTCCAAATTTATTCCTGAATCAGCCTCCCTCTCAGAGGATTCAGGACCCTTTCTATCTGCCTTCCTTTGAATGATTTTTCTGTCTTTAGTACCTTTCCTCAGTTTTCTTTGGTTGTGCCAGGTCACTTTTGGTGATTAGCAGAAGGAATGAAAGTTTAGAAGTTCTAGTATCGTGGAAAAAAGCATGTTTGCTAAGTGAAAGAAGGAAGGAAAAAGGAAGAGGATTAGGGCAGTTGGGTTGTGGAGGACAGAGCTCATCTCCAAGAACGAGCCAAACTCCAGAACAAATCAAGAGAACCCTACAATGTTAGGATGAGTACAGCTTATGCTAACATAACGTCTTCCTCCAAAGGCAAAGGAGAGAAGGCAAAATCAACCTGTGAATGCAGGGGTTGTGAAACGAGTTTACACAGGGTCAGGCTGGCTTTCCAAAATCATGTAAGAACAATGTTTTTTCAAAGTTGTATATATTATCTATTAAACATTTTTTCAACTGTGGGAAAAATCTCCATCCATAGTCCATTTTGACTGCTGCAGTTTTAATAATAAAGGACCTCAGAGAGCTTTAAAAACAGATCAGTCTTCACGAAGGCTTTCTAAGGAAAAATGGCAGATCACGCCACTTGAAAGCTAGAAAAAATTCTAGGAGATCATGTGGGCAAGCTGAGAAGAAAGGAGGTTAAGTTGTATTTCCACAGCCTGCCCAGGCAGGACTGGCCCATCTTCCATAATATCAAACTTCCTTCCTACCAATCAAATCATACGTCTGTTTTAAATGTCTTCCAAGGCGTCAGCACCGGACTAGGTGACATGTATCACAGTCAGAAGAGGACAGTTCCTGTAATCAGACCACCCAGCTATTGCTTTAAAATTGAACAATAATGTGTATGGGTGTGTGTGTGTGTGTGTGTGTGTGTGTGTGTGTCTTGGGCTGAATAACATAGAAACACACCAGTGAACTTCCCTATTCTTCATAGTAAGAGAGAAACTGTAGGCAACTCTTTTTCTTTACATGAGGCTGGTGAATTGTGATGAAGTACCTTATCACAGCCTAAAAAGTTTAAGACTGAAACAACGTGGAAAGCTCTGCTCTGTTTGCTGGAGAACACGTGCTCTTTTTCCAGCTCTGTTGCTAGATCTCTGCAATTGTCAGAATCCATCATTGTGTCCTATTTTCAGTTTTGTCATTCAGAGAATGAGGCTGAACTAATTGTCATTATTCATTTACTTCTGAGAGTTTATACTCTAAGGTAACTGTTGCCACTTTTTTCCCAAGATTTAACTTAGAGTCCTAAGCATCTGGGAAGAAAGTAGCTCATTCCGCACACGTATCTCTGTAGAGAATTGATAAATTCAATAGTTAGTTCCTCAACTCTGTGTGCTGAGAGACCTAAGATCTACTGAGTAATCTTCCCAGAATAAGTGTAAACCTGGATATCCAGTGCAGAAGCACCCATGGAGACATATTCTTGTCTTTATCAATCCTGATGTTTTTGAATTGCAGAGATATGTTTTGGTAACCAGCTTATCAAACCAGCAAGCCAGTGGGATGGTCAGGAACGGCTTCCCCGCATCAGACTGCCCGCTGCGCTTCTGTGTACCGTGCGTCCACTGGCCATTCTGCTCAGAGAAGTCGTGTGAGGACTCCAGCTTTTGAAGCGCAGGGGCTGTCCCGCAGTAGAGCGGCCAGTAGTTTACGAACAGTAAGTTGTGTCTACCTACCAGGTTGTTTCCCTTTGCTGAATCATCGTATTCCACAGGAGTAAATTCAAGACAAGTTAACTGATTCCTTAAGGGACAAAATAGAGCATTTACTCAGCTATCAAGACTGGTGGTTCAAATGACACCAGCTTCTTGGCTGCCTGAGTATTCCTTTAAAGACTCTCCTGGATCTGCTCTTCCTTCTTCCACTTGGCTATCTGCCTCTGGGAGCTCTACTTGGCAAACTAAGTTGTCTTGTTCGGGAGGACAGGGGTGCTGGGGATTGAACCCAGAGTCCTACGGTTGCACAACTCCTACCACCGTGCTACACCCCAATCCTGTCTTCTCTTTAGTGAACACCAAAAATGAGTGTGCTTATGTGTGCCAGGCATTGTAATTTATGCCTGTAATCCAGGAGTCTGGAAAGCTGAGGCAGGAGGATTGCAAGCTGAAGCCCATCCTAGGAAATTTAGCAACTTAGTAAAACCCTTTTTTTTTTTTTTTTTTTAGAAATAAAAGGAGGAAAATACTAACAGATCGACAACGTTTTACAAAATAGCAAAGGATCAGTACAGATATTACAGAGTTACAAACAGAGTGGTAGGGAATTAACAATGCTTATTGTATTACATATTGATATCTTCAATGTAGTTTCTCATGAAAACACATATAGACATACAAAGCTAATCAACCAATGCCTCACTGACAGTTTCTTTCAGCAAGGAAATACAGGACAGTAGAACACCTGTGTTAACTATCCTGCATATACATATATACAAACTTTCTCCTTCTTTCCCTTCTCTTTTCCCATATTCCAGTTATCCTTTACCTATGAGTGCTTTCCTATCAATTCCCAATGTCTGTCATATCTCCTAGTTTAAATTAACTTTTTCAGGCTTTACACTAGAGAAACAATGTGGTGCTTGCACATGTATGTTTGATTTATTTCGCTTATGAGTATGGTCTCTAGTTGTGACCATTTGCCTATAAAAGCCTCGAGTTTATCTTTCTTTACAGCTGAGTAATATTCCATTATATAAAAGTACCACAATTTTCTTATCCAATCCTCAGTGGATGGACATTTGGGTTGCTTCCACATTTTAGCAATTACAAATTGTGCTGCTATGAACATAGGTGCACATACATCACTGTGATATGATGTTTTTAGATCTTCTGGGAAAATACCCAGCAGGGGGATAGCTGGGTTGAATGGGACCTCTAGACCTAGTTTTCTGAGGACTCTCCAAACTGATTTCCACAGTGGAGTAAAACCCTTTTTGAAGAAAAAAATAAAGGCTGCAATGTAGCTCAGTGGGAACACCCCGGGGGGGGGGGGGAAGCGTACTTATTTGCTTAGATTTTCCTGATTTTGATAAAATGTAGCAGATAAATACTGCTCCTTCTCTTTTAAAAGAAGCTATACTGTAGCCACTGATGGCAATGATTTTCTAAACTTTCAAGCTGACCTACTTGCTAATCCCACACTGCCTTGTCACTGTGAAAAATGAGAAAAACAATATGCTTGCATGATGGTAGAATAAATTACTTAATATATAAAAATTTTAAAGCATAAACATATATAAAAAGAAATATCTCAATCGCTATTATTTCAAAATATTTACAGATAAATGTACCTACAGAGCTAGAAATATAGCTCCGTAGTAGAGTGCTTGCCTAGCATGCACAAGGCCTGGGGTTCAGTCCCCAGTACTGTAAAACAACAACAAAACAACAACAAAAACTTCTCCATATGTATATGAAACATGTCAAGAAACTCATACAAATGTTTGCTTACATTCATTTCAAATTAGTAGAAGATGTGCTTTATTCCTATTTCCGAAAGGAATGGCCTGTGTTGCACCTTGAGACCGTCATGTTAAATTAAATAAATCTGACACACAAGCTTAACTATCACACTGTGTCTCTTCTGTGAAAAACGCAAAGTATAAGAGCAAAACAAAAGACAGATAATAGGAAATAGAGACAGATATTTTACAAAAGGGAACGGGACCAAGAGATGGGGGGAGAGGAGAGCAGGGGTGATAAAAGGATTAAGATGTTTTATGTACATGACCAATTCCCCACAAAGAATATAATCTTTATGTACTACACAGATGTGCCAATAAAAATAAAATATTTTTAAGAAGGAACAACTTGTTTTATTCTTTAGAAGTCACATTCAAGCCATATTTATAGACCAGAGGTACAGTGTATAATATGGTATCTACCCGGTGAGTCCTGCGTTCACAATTAATAACCATCTCCATGCAAAACTTCTTACCTTAAGGGACCTTCACAGTCTCCTATGAAAGGGAGAATTACTCACCTGCCAGGTACTGATCCCTCACCGGCCCCTGCTGTGTGAAATTTCTACTGAGTTAAGCTTGCTGTAACTAGGAAATGAAAGCACAGATCAATAACTGTCTGTACCGCCCAAAGCTTCATTTAGAGGATTTTTTAAAGCCACAGCGGAATATTGAAAAGGGCATTCTCACAGGAAGCACGGCTCAGCCATCACAAGCTACTCAGGAAAAGCACATGTGCTAAGAGCCTATACAGGGATCCCGTGTTTTGACTCAGAAATCCCACTTCTGAAACTCAGGGCTAAAGAAGAAATCCTAGCATGGAAAAGTTTCACACATAAAGTTGATGTTATTTAAATAGTGAAAAGTTAGATATAATCCAAGCATGTACATGTTTAAATATACCATAGAACACTGTATCACCATTCAAAAATCAAGTTCATAGACTGTGTAATAACGTGGGAAGCTGTCTTACTGTCTGTAAACAAACAGCAGAAGAAAGGCTTGCTATTTCAACAGAAAAACACCACCTGGAAAACACCAACACATTCACCTTTTCTCAGGTGAGCTAACTACCTGATTTCCCCACTCCTATTCTTCTCTCTCCTTTTCTGTACTTTCCAAAAGCTTTCACAGAGAGGCTGGGGATTTAGCTCAGCGGCACAGCACCTGCCTGGCAAGCGCAAGGTCATGAGTTCGATTCCTGGTATCGGAAAAAAAAAAAAAAAAAAAAAAAACCCAAAAAACAAAAAACAACAAAAGTTTTCAGAGAGTGTACTAATTTGCAAGGGAGAAAAGTAATGAATGCAAAATTCACAAAATGATAGTTATACCCTCACATAAGTATGGCATATTCCAACGAAGTCCGGTTCATGTTCCTGACTGAACCATGGGTTTTACAAGTAGTAATCACTACAAAGACAGCTAGCAATGTGAAAACCTCAATTTGTAATAAAAGGACAAGTATCAGAATTGATTCCTCAGTTCTTCATACAAGGCCAAAACAGAAATAATTATTAAGGATATCTAGACAGGAACCACCCCTTGGGAAGTCTAAAAGGGTAAATTTAATTAGTAGTATAGTTGTCCTGCCTACCTGCCTCAGCACTGAATTCCAGTCAGTTTATTATACAAATGGAATGGACTGAAACAAGCTGATACAGAAGCCACATAAAAGTTGCCTAAAACAGAGATTAGTAGATTTTATTAGAATGATCCAGGCAAACAGTACTTCTAAAAAGTTAATTCTGCTCAGTTTATTTTTGTTATTAGTAGTTGCACAGGGGGCTGGGGATTTAGCTCAGCGGCACAGCGCCTGCCTGGCAAGCGCAAGGTCATGAGTTCGATTCCCGGTACCAGGGGAAAAAAAAGTAGTTGTACAGTTCAGACTATCTTTCTTACTATGGTTTGACTTTAAACCAATAATAAAAGAATACCAAAAATAAAAGAATAATCCAAATCTGAAAACAATGAACAATAAGTCACAGGTATTTTAGAAGTGAAGGAAACCCCCTATTTCACAGATGTGAAATAAAGTGAAATACTTGTCTAAGGGCC
This sequence comes from Chinchilla lanigera, assembly GCF_000276665.1. Taxonomy (NCBI): domain Eukaryota; kingdom Metazoa; phylum Chordata; class Mammalia; order Rodentia; family Chinchillidae; genus Chinchilla; species Chinchilla lanigera. Next base: position 11,811,723 of record NW_004955458.1, read on the forward strand.
CAGACAGCCGGTGTGGAAGCCAGAGGCCAGCTCGGGGTGACTCTCTGAGTTCAGAGAGTAGGATGGCGTTTACTGATAGAGGAATGTGGGCATCCTGCCGGCCTCCTTCCAGCCTGTGGTCCAGCAGGCTGTCTCTCTCTGGCCTCACGACGCCCACCTGGCACTAACAGCTCATTAATACGAAGGAAAGAAAAGGTCCCACTTCTGCGTGTCTACTCTGTGTCAGGCACTTCGTACACAGTGACAAACTGCAAGTGCATTTTGCTGCCACTGTAAAGTAAATTAATGACTTCCTTTTACTGTCAGAAAAAACCGAGGCCCCGAGACTTGCAGTTGATCAAGATTTTGTGCTGTGGTCTGTAAATGGTGGATTGATCAGGGTTGTCCAGAGAAACTGAATGGATAGGAGATACATCTTTCGAAGAACAGACAGATATAAATACATGAGGAATGATTTAAAAATTACAGCGAGTGTTAAGCTTTAAAAAATTTGTTACAGTGGAAGATATATTACCATTAATCCCCCTCAAAATGCTCCCCCGCCACTCTGAAGGCAGCTACCCCACCGTTCTGGCCACTTGCCGAAGTCGTCCTGCATTTCTTCTTTTGCACTATGTTAGTTGTGTTGTCACGGCCACCCTGATGTTGTGAATCAGTTCAGAACGCTGGCCCTTCATACTTTAGGGGAGAGCCATAAGGTGCCTGGTGCCAGACCCAATGCATGAAGTGGATGAGGACACCCGTAATGTCTTTCAGAGCCTGCCTTTCAGCTGGATGGCTCCTGCAGGCAGCACTCACCCCGTGTAAAGACATTCACGAAACAGGACTTCAGAACTGCTTCCGAAAGTGCCAAGAACGACGCGACGGGTGTTTCCCCGTGAGGCGGCTATCTGAGGGGGTGACGGCAGTGTGCCTTTCACTGTGAGGAATTTTTAAATTTAAACATTCACTGAATGCTTTAACCAACCCTGAAAAATACAGATGCAGATAAACATCGAGACCTGGTAAGTAACTGGCCCACATGGTTACGGAGACTGGCAGACCCTAAGACCCAAAGCCGGCAAGCTGCATGCCAGACGGGCCGTGGTAGTTTCCAGCTGAATGCTGGCAACTTGGAGACACAGGAAGGAACGATACTTCAGACTGGAGGCTGTCACCAGGAGGAGTTCTAGCTACTTCAGAGAAGGTCAGTCTTTTGTGCTATTCAGGCTACTGGCTCATGGAGTGGGGCTCATGTCTTGGTTACTTTCCTCTCGTTGCTGGGACAAAATACCTGACGCCCAAAATTAAGGAAGGAAAGGTTTATTTCGCTTACACTTTGTGGAGGTTTCAGTCCATACTTGGCAGGTTACAAGGCAGAGTGGCACACGGCAGAGGGCTACAGCTCATGGCGGCAGAACACAGCAAAAGCAACAAGCACAAAAGGGAGTAAGCAGCCTCTTCCTCTCCCTTACATATGCAAACTATCCACCCCAGGGCGGGTGTAGCTCTCACACCCATAATCAATCAAACTCTTAAAGCCTGCCCCATGGCCGCATGAGGCTTTGGGGGGACACCCAGACACAAACCATATCAAATGTCAATCTACTTTGCTCTGTCTATTGATTAAATGCTAATCTCACCTAGAAGCATCCTCACAGACTACCCAGAGTAATGTCTGGGCACCCCACAGCCACATCAAGTTGACACATAAAATTACCATCACACGTAACATACTTGCCAGCATGGTCAGGACCTGGGGTAGATGGTGGCCAGCTGCACCCCAGGGTGTAGCTTACAGAGGCACCCTTGGAGCCTCACTTGCCTTGTCTTGGTTCTGGCCCTGTATCTGAACAGTACGGTAGACTCCTCTGCCTCGCTTACCTTGCAGTTTTGTACTGGGAGAACAACTTTCTACAACCATTCTAAAAAAGACTTCTGTACGTTGAGTTTCTCAAAGAATTGATGGTAAAGTATCTGAAATGTTGAGTACAAAACAGTACTTGTTTCTTTTTCTTTCTTTTTTGTTTGAAGACAGGGTCTTGCTATGTAGTCTGGACCTGCTTTGAACTCACTACGTAGCCAAGGCTGGCCTCAAATTCCTAGTAATCCTCCTATCCCAGCCTCCTAGAGCACTGGGATTATAGGTGTGCACCAGCACACCTGACAGGTACTTATTTCTATGCTTACTATGGAATGGAAATCTACTTATACTTCCAACTGAAAATGTTTTCTAGTAATTTGAATAATAGTTATTGAATGGGTTCTTATTTGTTTTTATTGAAAGGCAAAGGAATTTTTATAAAACTGCAAACACAAATACTTTGTGCATTATAGAAAAATGCACAACTATTAAAGAACAAGCCTGAATTATTTTGCTTTTGGCTAAAGACCATCTGGTCCAAATTATCAGCTATTCCTCACATTTATCTATCTAAATTTCAGTAATGCATGGTAATAACTGGTTAGTGGGAAGACTACATGAATAAGATAAGATAAATGAGAGGTTTTTTTAAATTATTATGCACAATATAAAGAAGAAGTGTCTGCTACTATTATCAGAATGATAGAACTGCACAAATTTACCCTCCTGCCCTCCGTTTGTGAGTGAATTCTTCCTAGCACATGGAGAAGTAACTCGGAATGCAAACCTGCAGATACCCAAAAACCAGGCAAGTTTAGTATTTAAACTTTGGGAACCAAGGACAATTGGTCAATTTGGAACCAAGTAGGTTGTGCATTAGTCCTATTTAACTTCTGTACTAGGTCTTGACTTAGATGATTTGATATTTGCTGTGTAATACAGGACTTTACAAATAAAATTCCCTTTTAAAAATGATTTGGACAAACAGGCTGGCTATTCTTACATAAAATAAAGGTAAAATAATATATAAGTATATATACATATACTTAGGACCTAACTGCTAGAGTCAAGCACAAGCTCTGGAGATGACAAAGTGTGACCTTGGACAAGTTACTTAATCTTCTCATATTTTAAATGGCAACAAGAACCAAAAAAAGTACCTTTGGTCAGGCACGGTGGTGCATACCTGCAATCGCAGAACTCTAGGACACTAAGGTAGGAGGATTGCAAGTTCAAGCCCAGTCTGAAGAACTCAACAACTTAATGAGACCCTGTTTCAAAAGTAAGGGCTGGAGGTATTCCTCAAACAAAAGATTACTATCAGGAACATATAAAGAACTCAAAAAAAATCAGACCCCCAAATTTAAAGACCTAATCCAAGAACGGGCATCTGAGATAAATACACACTTCTCAGATGAAGAAATACAAACAGCAAATCAATACATGAAAAAATGTTCAACATCACTGGTTATTCAAGAGATGTAAATTAAAACAACACTGACATTCCATCTTACCCCAGAAAGAATGGCTACCATCAAATCAACCAACAACACTTGCTAGCGGGGTTGTGGGGAAAAAGGAACTCTTCTCCACTGTTGGTGGGAGTGTAGACTGGTGCAATCACTGTGGAAATCAGTGTGGAGATTCCTCAAAACCTAGGATTGGAAGTCTCATTTGATCCAGCTATCCCTTCTGAGTATCTTCCCAGAGGAATTAAAAGCATGGAACCACAGTGATATATGTGCACCTATGTTTATAGCAGCACAATTTGTAACAGCTAGATCTTGGAAACAACCCAAATGCCCATCAACCAAGGAATGGATAAAAAAAAATGTGTCTTTATATACAATGGAATACTACTCAGTCATAAAGAAGAATAAACTGGAGACTTTTGTAGGTAAATGGATGCAACTAGAGACCATACTCGTAAGTGAAATAAATCACACATACATGTGTAAACATCATATTGTCTCCCTAGTGTGAGAAGCTGAAAGAGTAAATAAGATCCAAAATGTGCAACAGATATTGTAAAAAGGGAAGAAACTGTTCAAAAGTAAAAAGAAACTGGGATGGGGGAAAGGAGAAAAGAAGAAGAAAAACTATGTGTGTGTGTATATATATATATATATATACACACACACACATATATATGTATATATATATACACACATATATATATAATAGTTAAGATAGTTACACTACTAATTTTTCTTAGTACATTGAAAAGAAAGATTTATGTTAATATTGTTTGGACAATTAAATGCCTATATCTTATACTCTGAGTAACTAATTTGAAGATAACAATATGCAATGTATTAACTATTGTTACTCTCCTATTATTTTGTTTTGATATTTTGTTTTATTTTTTCTCTTTAAAATAAATTTTTTTAAAAAGTGGAGGCTGAGGTGGATTGTGTATAATAGTTTAAAACAAACTTCCTCCATACTGGGGATATAGCTTTGTGTGAAGACCCCGGGTTCAATTGTAGTAGTTGGAAAAAAAAAAAAAAGTATGTTCAGCCTTCAGCACACAGAATTGGCTTAAATAGCGAATGAGACCATCAAATCCATGTAAATTACGTATCGAGCTGCTGACTCACAATAAATGCCCAGTAAACATCAGTTCCTAATAATAAGTCTTCCCAAGTGTAAATTCCAGCTCTACTGCCTACTAGCTCTGTGAACTCAGGAAATTATCTAATCTTTTTTGTGACTCAGTTGTCTTTTTTATATCTGGAGAAGTATGTATACATGTATCAATTTTATTTGTTTTCTCTAATTAAAAATCGTATTTTTTCTACTTTGCATATTTTTCTGCAGATAAAGTAGAAATGTATAGAGCTCCCACCGTGAAATGAATGACATTATTAGAAATTACATTCTCTGATTTTTTTGTCATCCTGCTTCAAGGAAATCTGTGTGTTCAGTGTGCCTGCTCCCAGTTTGGCCCATACCAAGTGGTTGTTTAGCCCAAATATCTGAGCACAAAACTGAGCTCATTCTTCTGGAAAAAGTATGGTGAGCAATTTCCTTCCCTTTAATTCCTCCCATCTTGTTTAGTGAAGCTTTGTATCGTTTCTAACTTTTTTTTTTATCACTTTTTATTCTCTTTAATGGTTTGCATTCTTTCATCTGGTAATCTGAGCAACTCTGTTGAAGATAACAATATGTAATATAACAACCATTGTTAATGCCTGTTGTTTTGTTCTGAAATCTTGTATCATTTTTATTGCTTTTGTGTTTTGTTTTTGTGTATGTTGTTATTTTGTTATTGTTTTTATTCTCTTTAAAATAAAAAAAGAAAAAAGAAGGGATCACTTTTTTAAAAAAAGGAAGTGTGGTGAGATCTCTCGTAGTGGAAGAGGGAAGCACACGGCCTGAGCTCTGGTCTGATGAGGGCAGGACAGCGAGGAACGACATGCAGCCTTACCAGACCTCACGGGACCTGGACCACGGCTTCTGCCTGCCCTGCCACGGACACGGCCGGAATGCCTCCCCTTCATACGCAGCGTCAGTCCTCAGAGGTTCACCTGGGTCTTTCTGGACAGATGTTACTCGATGTTCTCAGGGAATTCTCTAATTTCCACAGCCTTCTTGATTTTTTCCACAGTGACCAAGATCAGAAGTGGAGCCCGTCAGTCCTACAACCCTGCACCGGCTTTCTGATTTCAGAAGCAACTCTACTCTCTCCACAGCCCACTCAAAGTTTTTCTTTACCACCTGGAGCCCTTCCGGGGTTACTCCCTTGAAGTCACCATAAGACTGTTTGTCTTTCTGCTGGCTTCGATCTCCCGATGGCCAGAGTCTCGGGAATTATTATCAGTAACATCAGCGAGAATAATTTCTTTGGTGGTCACGTCAACACCAAATTCGATCTTCATGTCAACCAGCGTGTGCAGTTCTTGGGCAACAAGGATTTCTCCAATATTCCAAAACTACCTTGTGCAGCACGGCTCATGATAGGCACTTCAGTTTGGCCTACAACAAGTCCAGCAAAGCAAAATTTCACAGCAATTAGCTGTTCCTCGGACCACTGAGGGTCACTATTAGCATCACCCTTGAGAAGGGCTCCATTTTAGGTGAGTAAAACTTAAATCCTTCCTTGACACAAAGACTTCTTTTGAGAAAAGAACTGGTTGCTATTATTCTGCAAACGATTCAACTGGAATCATTTCACACTGGGGTGACATAAAAGCTGTCTCTCCACATTTTCTGCTGAAAGCAGTCTCGATACCTGTTTCCTACAACTGAAAAATACAACCGGTAATCTGATTGGACACGGCAGCTTTACTTCCCATGATTCTTTCTGGCTGCATTTCCTGCCGTCATCTGGCCCCTGGACTGCAGGAGGACCTTTCCTGGACGCTCCAACAGTCCATGGACTTCTTCCATTTCACTCTCACAGAGCTTTTTTGCCAATGTTCAGTATCTCTATTGCCACCATGATCCTGAGCAGACTGGAGGAAGTGCCCACGCTAGAAAGAGAGCTCGGCTGTCACGCTTGTAAGATGGGAACATTAGCAGTGTGTATCTCACAGGATTGTTGTGAGAATTGGACAACGACAAAAAGTGACTGGGACTTGAAGATGAAAAATTCTTAACTGTTGGCTATTTCCCTCTCTTTTCTTCTTTCTTCCTTTTCTTCTCTGTCTACCCCATCCCTTTCATGTATCATGCTAGGTTTATAGGCCAAAAGATGGTTTCAAAGTTATATAAGTTAATCTCCAATTTTAGCAAGAGCTTTTCTCACCAGAACACTATGAGGCACCAATAGATTCTGTATGTGAGAATTTTATATTTCTGAAACTGGTTACATGAAATAGCCAGGAAACAAGGTATCTGACATAGAGAAAAGACGAGTTGAAAGACTTGAGAGCTGGCCTGATTTCCAGTGTAAAGGGGGCTAAAACCATGCTCCCACTGGCTCCAAGCAAGAGGCAGAGGAAGGGCCGGTAATCATACATGTGGCCCGGCATCCCAGTGGAGCTTCATTGGGATTTGGGGGTGAGCTGTGTCTCTGGCTGTCTGTGGTGCCCTCTGGCATGCACGGAATCTAGGGGGCCTGCCAAGAGCAAGTTTTGTTTATGCAGCTGCTTGGAAAGTAAAGGAGAGGGAGGTAAAGTGCAACACTTATACTGAAAGATTCTACGGCTTGATCCTTAAGCCAAAGATTCTACGGCTGGTATCTATGGGGATATCTATCAGGGCTAAAGGAACAGGACCTTAAGGTACCAAGTAACAAAGCTCAATGCTAAAGAGCGGAAAAAGATAGACACCCCACCTCTGCACAGGACACCAACGGCTCTGAGGCCCTGCATCCTATGGAGAATACTGCCCAGCTCGACCCCTTAGCAATTACAGCTTAAGGAGCACAGATGGATTGCCTAGACCTGAAAAGCTGCCCACTCACTAGTGTCACCGTGGCAGCAGCATCGGTGAAGATATTCCATCTAAGATGGCATACTGGGAGCCTCTCTAAGAGCTCAGAGTTAGCTGGCCTTTGCCAGGAAAGGAGCAGATATGAACCATTGGTCCCACACAAGCAATGGGGAAACAAATCAGCAGATTTAAGCTTATACATGCAAGTAGTACTCTCCAAAGGCCAGCCGATAGAGCCTAGGGGTATTCACTGAGAAGACAGATTGTGGCTCTCTATGAAAAACAACTTTCTAGAATTCATACAATAAAAATAACTGCTAAAACCCTGTCACTGGGCATACCTCAGTTAGCGACCGAGAGACCACAGTTCATGGATGCATAGGAGAAAGGCTGGGCCTAACGATCTGCATGAGTTCTAGAACTCCTCCAACTAAGCTCTTCGTTGTCTTGTAAAGGCACAACCGGGGTGACCCAGACTAAACTGTCTGCACACGGAAAGATAACACAAAACATAACTCCTACATAAACTCGAGCAATTGTTCAAAAGGAAGCAGCACATAATCAGTATGTAATAAAATCACATTTTTAGGGCCAATGAGTATAAACGAGAAAGTTCACCTCCCAGCCCACTAAATATTTAATGGGCAACTGAAACGAGTAACGAAGATCACAATATCCCACACGGACCTGCTAGACAAATGGCCCCTGAAGCCTCAAAAAGCTGTTAAGGCGGGAAATTCCCCAAGGAGTGATTTTTACATTGCCATCTGCTGGCTACTGCTGTAAGTGACAGCAGTATAAGTAGAACCTCAAAACCTAATCAAGTTCTAGCTGGAACTAGGAATATTAACTGAACTTTCGAATGGTAGGAATCAAATGGATTCACTAATAAATCAAAAGCCAAATACCAGGGTAGTTCTGCAAGAGTCCTGGGAATCCAAGACTACCTTAAATATGAGATGCCCCATATGGACTTGACCTTAAATGTCACTTCTTCCAGAGGTGCAGCCACGACTGATACTGAAATGGACCTTGCAAACAGGAGCGCTGCCCTCACCAAGACCTATCATGTAAGTTTATTCAGGCTTATCTTCAGTTCTTATAAACTAGTTTCCTCAAGAGTAGTTACGGACATTTCACCTGGGGCAGCTTATTTGCTCGATCACCTAGCAATATATCGACATTTGTCAAACCCATCTCCAAAATACGAATGGCAAGTGGAAGGCAGAATTCCCTAGGCTCAATCATTCCAAGTACATACAATCTATGAGGCGAACCAGAGCAAAAGTTGGTTTGGTTGGGCATACTGTAATTTTATGGATGTCAAGGTAGAGCCTGAAAAACACCAGAACCCTATACGGACAGCTCACTCCCCCCACCACAGAGCTACTGCGCTGTCCTCGGTATGGTCAGCGCACCTTGCTTACACTGCAACTGCGAAGCGTTCAGCCTTGCACCACTGTTATTTTGAGTCATCCCTGTTCCACACCAGACTGTGATCTCTTTGAGAGGAAGCCTCATATCCAGTTTACTTTTCTTTTTAGTGTTCAGCATAAATTCTGGCATTACGAAGGACCTTAATAATATTTATTGAGTAGAGATTTTAAAAAAAGAAGAAAGAGACAGACAAGAGGGTGAGAGAGACAGGAAAGGAGGGCAAGCAGCAGCAGTCAGAATTCGAAGTCAGTATTTCTACTCTCCATTTCACTTCTTAGCTCCAGACTCAAATGTCTCAACTGCCTCCCAGCCCTTGCCGTCTGGTGGAAAAGAGGCCCAGCAATTTTCACACGGACCCCACCGTCTTTGTACCCCAACTGCTGCGCTCTTGTTCCTATAGTCCCCTTCTCAGTGCAGGTATCTCTGGCCACCCAGCCAGCTCACAGACATCCTCTGTTAACATCTACACCCAGCCGACTGTACCGAGGAGGAGTGGCGACCACCTTTCTTCTCTCTCCACTCCTGACCTCAGTTCTGTCTCTCCTCATCCTTTCAGCATCTCAGATAGCTTCCTAAAAGGCTCCTTGTCCTTGGTCAGGCATCTCGTTAACTCCCTTCACCCCTCAGCAAAGTCACCCCTATACAGACCTAGCATTTGTGTCTGCTTTCAAGCCGAATGACTCCCCAGTGTCTACGACACAAACTCGGCGATGGCATGCTGAAGTTATCACACTCTTTTCTAAACTTACTTTAGCACCTATTCCGTAAACTGTAACCACTCTCCAGTGATACCAATGACTCTCCCTTCTTGCACCCTTCAAGGAGCTATCAGGCTACCTAGAGTGCCCCCCTTGGCCCCACCTGCCTTGGGCACTCTGCTTACTATGCATCTTTTCTGACCAAGCTCAGATGTTACTCCAGGATCTTCTCCAACACTGCAAATTGCAATTTTACCTGAAGAATGACAAAATCCATTTCCCTATTCCTTAGGATAGTCACAGAAGCCATAACAAGCCCATGTGAAGTCCCATATGGGGAAATTAAGTTCAAGTGTCTCCACCGAGCAGACGCAGCTCTGTGCCGAGGTGTCCAACCTGGGAAGTGAAATATGAGCTGGATTTCACTTTCTATTTACCCTTTGATTAGGTTCCCAGGTGCAATGAAAGATCTAATCTGTGTTGACCCTGAGTATTTATCACCGTTACTACAACTGCCTTATGGATGCCACAGTCTTCTCCCCCAGCTGACTTCTTGAAGGCAGTTAAATCAATTAAAATACAAATTTTCAGGACCTATGACATAGTAAACATTGATAAATATTCTTTGACTTTTTTTTTGAAAGAAAAGGTACTCTAAAAGTTATCAGAACAGATCTGAGAAAGATCTCTGAAGTATCAAAACATGTGCAAAAGTATTCTTAGATGAGGAACTTAACTTTCTTATGCCCCTCGGGATAATAATGATGGCCACCTCTGGACTGCTGAGAGGACTTAGTGAATAATGATCTGCAAAGTGCTCAGGAGAACGAAGAGAGCTCAAATAAAGAACGTAATGTTGAACCTCAGGCTTCTAGACAAAGTAGAGCAGGGCAAGTCCAAAGCTCAAATGAGGGGGGAAATTATAAAGACCAGAGCAGAGATTAATGTATTGGAGACTAAGAAAACAATACAAAAAAAAATCAACGAATCAAAGAGTTGGTTCTCTGAATTAAATAAAATTGACAAACTCTTAGCCAACTGTATCCAAAAAAAAGGAAAGAAAACTCACAATTAAGAATGAAAAGAGTGAAATCACAACAGATTCTGCAGAAATCCAGAAGATCATCTATTCCAACTTTGAGAACTTGTACTCTAGTAAGATAGAAAACACAAAAGAAATGGACAGATTCCTAGATACATATGAATTACCAAAGCTGAATCAAGAAGAGACAAAAATTCCTAACAGCTCAATGTCAGTCAATGAAATTGAAGATGTAATTTAAAACTTACAATAAAGAAAAGCTCAGGCCCTGATGGATTTGTTACTGAATTCTACAAGAAATTTGAGAAGACCTAATACTGCTACTTCTCAAATTCTTTAAGCAAAGTGAAAGGGAAGCAATACTCCTAAATTCATTCCTGGAAGCAAGCATTACCCCAATACCAAAATTGGAGAAGCCCATCAATGAGGAGTGAATAAGAAAAATGTGGTATTTTTATACAATGGAATATTACTCAGCTATAAAGAGAGAGGCTTTTATAGGTAAATGGATACAACTAGGGACCATACTCATAAGTGAAATAAATCAGACCCGCATGTGTAAACGCCGTATTGTCTCCCTAGTGTAAGAACCTGAAAGAGTAAAAAAAGGTACAATAGATACTGTGAAAGGGAAAGAAACTGCTTGATAGGAAATAACAACTGGGATGAGGGAAAGAAGAAAAGAAAGAAGAAAGGGAAATATATATATATAAACACACACAAGATCGCTAAGATAATTGTACTACTAATTTCTGTTGGTTTATTGAAAGGAACAGTTAATGTTTGATCAATCTTGCATCCCTGTATCTGATAATCTGAGCAACTACTTTAAAGATAACAGTACATAATACAACAACCATTGTTGATTTCCTATCAACTTGTTTTGAAATTCTGTATCATTTTTATAGTTTTTGTGTTGTTTTGTTTTTGTCTTGGTTATTTTGCTTCGTTCTTTTCTCTTTAAAAGGACCCAAACAAGAAAGAAAACTACAGACAAATTACCCTAATAAACATAGATGGAAAAATCCTCAATAATATACTTATAAACAGAATGCAACAAATTATCAAGAAAATTATACACCATGACCAAGTAGGATTCATCTGGGGATGCAGGGATGGTTCAGCATACATATGCAAATCAATAAATGTAACATACCATATTGACAGAGCCAAGGATAAAAATCATACGATCACCTCAATAGATGCAGAAAAAAGTCTGACAAAGTGCAACACCCATTCATGATAAAAAACACTATAGAAAGTTGAAACAGATGATCTTTACCTCCATCTGATAAAAACCATCTATGACAAACTAACAGCCAACATCAGACTAAATGGACAAAAAGCTTTCACTCTAAAATCAGAAACAAGACAAGGATGTTCACTGTCACCACTCCTAGTAAATATACTTCTAAAAGCATTATCAAGACCAATTAGACAAGAGAAAGAAATAAAAGGAATAAGGATAGGAAAGGAAGAAGTTTAATTATTATTATTTGTGGATGACATGACAGTCTACATAGAAGACCCCAAAAACTCCACCAAAAGACTCCTAGATTTAATAACCAAATTCAGTAGCATAACTGGACACAAAGTTGACACTCAAAAATCAATAGCCTTCCTAGACAGGAATAATAAACTCAGTGAGAGAGAAATTTGGGAAACAACACTTTTTACAATAACATCCAAAAAAAAAAAAATGAAATACTTAGGAAATAACCTAATGAAGGAAGTAAAACTACAGTTCTCTGAAAAAGAAGGTTAAAGAGTACATCAGAAAATGGAAGGATGCCCCTTGCTCCTGAGAAGGAAGAATGAATATAGTGAAAATGGCCACGCTTCCAAAATTGCTATACAGATTTAATGCAATCCTGATCGAAATTCCAACAGGGTATCTCACAGAATTAAATAAAACAATCCTAAAATTCATTTGGAACCAGAAGACACCTGAAATAGCAAAGGTAATTCTAGGCAACCAAGGCAGGCAGGGGGCACCACAATCCCTCACTTATAATTATACTATAAAGCTGCTGTGATTTTTTTAAAAAGCGTGGTACTGGCAATTTAAAAAAAAAAAACAACAACAGACCCAAGGATCAATGGACCAGACTATAAGATGCAGAAATAATTCCAGACATACTTAGCCACCTTATCTTTGACAAAGTGCCAAACATTCCCTGGAAGACAGGTAGTCTGTTTAATAAATGGTGCTGATAAAACTGGCTTTGCACACGCTGAAGATTAAAACTAGACCCATGACTTTCATCGTGCACTAAACTAAAGTCAAAATGGATCAAAGATCTAAGTATTAAAATAAAAACATTAAATCTGCTGGAAAGATATTGATATAGGCAGAGACTTTATGAACAAAACCTAGACTGCAAGGGAAATACTACGAAGAACAAACAACTGGGATCTCATCTTATTAAAAAGTTTTTGCACAGCAAGAGAAACCAGGAACAGAGTGAAGAGACAACCCACTGTCAGAAAAAACATTTGCCAGCTGTTCCTCAGACAAAGGACTACTATCTAGAATACATAAAGAACTCAAAAAAATCAGACCCCCTAAATTTAAAGACCCAATCCAAAAATGGGCATCTGAGATGAATAGACACTTCTCAGATGAAGAAGTAGAAACAGCAAAGAAATATATGAAAAAATGTTCAACATCATTGGTCACCCCAGAGATGCAAATTAAAACAACACTGAGGGGGCTGGGGATATAGCTCACTGGCAAGGGCAAGGTTGTGAGTTTGATCCCCAGTACCGCAAAAAAAAAACCACAAAACAAAACAAAACAAAAAACATTGAGATTTCACCTCACCCCAGAAAGAATGGCTATTATCAAGAAATTAACCAGTAACAAATGCTGGCCGGGCTGTGGGTAAAAAGAAACCCTTCCCCACTGTTGATGGGAATGTGGCCTGGTGCAACCACTGTGGAAGTCAGTGAAGATTCCTCAAAATATTAGGACGAGGGGTTCTATTTCACCCACCTATTCCTCTTCTTGGTACCTTCTTGAAAGAATTAAAAGCATCATACCACAGTGATATATGTACACCCTTGTTTATAGAGGCACAGTTTGTAATAGCTAAATCTTGGAAACAACATAAATGCCCATCAACTGATAAATGGATAAAAACGTGGTGTTTTAATACAATGGAGTACTACTCTTCCATAAAGAAGGATAAGCTTCAGATATTTCTAGGTAAATGGGTGTACCTATAGGCCATATTCTTAAGTGAAATAAATTGGACACACATGTGTAAACACCACATTGTTTCTCTGGTGTGAAAAACTGAAAGTGTAAATAAGGACCAAAATGTATAACAGATATTGTGAAACAGGAAGAAAATGTTCTAATGAGAAGGGTAACCGGAAGGGGGAGAGGAGGAAAGGAAGGAAGGGGAAGGAAAAAATATGACAAGAAAAGAAGGCAAAAATGGAAACAAAGCTATTGTAAATAAGGAGGGGAAGAGGGTTTGAAGGGAGGGTAGGGGAATGGTGAAAAAAAAGCATCAAGTTATATCAGGTACAGGTACAAATTCCCTAAAACAAATGTGATATATGTATTATATCAATAAACTTAATTAAAAAACTTAAAAGGACTGAATTCCAGACAGAAGAAACTTCTTGTGCAAAGGCCCCAAAGGGCTAAATTAGGTGTAGAGAAGCCACTGTCTATTCCACGCGTCATCAAAATTTACTCAGTACAACCCTGGGATAAACTTGCAAGACCTGGGGTTCGTCACTCTGCAGTACCCAAGGCATAAACCCGCCTGGCTTGTCTCAGTCTCCCACTTCCCTGGCCCAGACCGCTTCTCCGCTATCTGATCCTGACACCACCACCACCTCCGCTTTACTGGGTTTCCAGGACCCCTCAGTGAGATTCAAGGGTTCTCATAGCCACCTAGAACATTTCTTCCCCTTTAAGACTTCCATGCATTTAAACACCCTGGGCCCTCCCTATGACAGGTTTTTTCCACCCCTGGCTGATCTGACTCATCCTTTGGGAATTAATTCAAATGCCGACAATTCCATGTGTCCAGTGAAACACTCCTAGGGTTTCTTTTCTTTTGTTTTATTTTCTTTTCTTTGCACCAGGAATCGAACTCAAGATGTTGCACTTGCCAGGCAGACGCTGTCAGTGGTTTCTTTTATGTACTTTCTATCTTCACTTGGGTGATGAATATTTGGCCCTGGACCCTGAGCCTCCTGAGAGCAGTACTGGATTTATTCCTCTTTGTATGTTCTGTACCTAACTCCGTGTCTGTAGACTAGCTGACTGAATTAGAAAGAAAGGCTGCATGGAATATCTCTCATCCACTGCGGGTTCATGGGAGTGTAACCAAGTTCCTCCCAGGTAACTTTAGCAAGTTGGCTAAGTTACTACTGCAGAAGAAGCCCTGATCCGCTCAGGCCTCCTCTTGAGCTCTAGCTGTAAAGAACAAAGGACATTTTCACTCTTAATCCCCAAAACTGTTCTCTCAGAATACTCATTTTATTTGCTAGGGACAGTTAAACTACAGTTTAACCCAGAAAGTGCTTTATTAAGTATTTATTTCACCTTTCTACTTCGCTCCAATAATTTCCAAAGACTTTTATTTGTGCCAGTAATTTACAATCAGGAATAAACGAGGGGACACTGGGGAAGGGTTGTTTATGCACTTTTACACCACCGGGGAAGGAAGACACCATGAAGTTTACATTTATGCCATGTAAATCTCTATAGAACCAAGTGTGTTTACCAAGTACCTTGTAACTCATCTCCACTAAGCGATAACGCCCTTTTTCTGGCAAAACTTTGAGAAAATGACTGCTG
The DNA here is from genome assembly GCF_000276665.1 of Chinchilla lanigera. NCBI lineage: Eukaryota > Metazoa > Chordata > Mammalia > Rodentia > Chinchillidae > Chinchilla > Chinchilla lanigera. Next base: position 11,826,944 of record NW_004955458.1, read on the forward strand.
TTTTCTATCAGCAGACACAACAGATGGCTGGCACATGCCTGCTTTGCTAAATGAAATGAGCTCTCTGCAGAATTACTCTTTGATCCCTAGTGGCATGTCTACAGCACCACAATGCAAAATACCGCAGTGCAGCGGACCTAAGCATGAAAGGTTTAAAGCTGTCTTTTTGATATGAGTACCCCCTTTAAAAAGCCATGCCCACAGTATGTAAACACACTCGCATTCCCACTTTGAAATCGTGGCGCAGAGGTCAGAGAATAAGACATTGTCTTCATGCAGTGACGTTAACCCCCATGAAGGTGGGGTGGCAAACTCCAGGACAACGGTACCCGAGCACCTGGGTAATAATCATAGTACCCCAACAAGCACAACTCCACTAGGAAAAAGTGTGGACAGTATGCATTTAGGGGTTTAAAGAATAAAAAGTACTGCTATTACTCAGGGTTGGAAAGAGGTGCTTAAGGGTGTCAGGCAGTTCTTTGGTAGCTAGAGAAAAAGTACTTGAATTAAAATTCATTCTGAATTGTTATTCTTTGATTTTTTTGCCAAGAGAAAGGCAATAATAATAATAATTCAGGTTTTTTTTTGTGCAATCAGTCCAATGTGAAACTTGAGACTATAAACTGTAGCAAAAATGTAATGGGACCAGTGTTACATCCTATCAAACACTGCATGGAAAACCTAAGCTATGGAGGGCGTCAGGGGTAGTACTCAGTAATAAGACTGTGATCTAGTTGATATTAAAGAAACATGTCAGTAGAATGATTCTGGTTTTTAAAAAATTAGCATATCTGTGAGTCAGTTGTCAAAGAAATGGCCTGTTTTCTGTTCCTCTTTTTTCCAGTAAAAACCTGAATTTGAGTTGTACTGATTGGAGCCATTCACAAAGGTAGCACTCCCAGGCAAAGTACTCGAGCTTTCTTTACACGTAATTCTTTCCTGCTATTGTTATTATTTCTGACCGGACCATGGATTCATTTAAAATTAACCTTACATGTTGGGAAATGTTTCACTTGACAAACTGTGTCTTCAACATCTTTTATAGTTTCTACTTTGTTGGTCATGCATAAAAACAAAAGAACATGTTTCTGCAGTTTAATCCAATATACCCAATTCTTCTGCAGTATACATATCCTCAGGGCTCTAGACAAAATTCTCCTCTTCCTTTCCTGTATCTAGAGCAACACTTTAAAGTTTTGTTTTTAAACATCTTGACACTGAGAAACATGAAGCTACACCACTGACTTCTACTGGTTGTAAGAATTCTGCACACAGTATATGATAGAAAGCTACTCCAAAACCTGGATTAGTCAGTATAGATATCTAGAGCTTGTTTAGTGATCCAACTGGTGGTCCTGAAATTAATATTAGTTGATTATCTTCACTCAGAGTTCTATTCACAGATACTAATTTTGACCCAACCCCTGCCATCCAGCTCAGAAATCCAGGCATCCAAAAAAAAAAAAGGAAGCCGGGTGTGGTAGTGCATGCCTGTACTCCCAGCACTTGGGAGGCTGAGGCAGGAGAATCGTTGCAAGGTCGAGACCAGCCTAGACTGCAAAGTGAGCTCAAGGCCAGCCTGAACTGCATAGTGAGACCCTGTCTCAAAAAGGCCAAAAAAAAAAAAAAAAAAAAAAAGAAAAAAAAAAAAAAGAAATCCAGGCATTTAGTCACAAGAACATGGAAAACTAGTTCAGATGGTGCAGCATAAATCCATGAGAACTGCTAAAAAGAGCAACATCAAAAACAGATGCCTCACTCACTAAGTATTGAATTGTAAGTATCTTAGAATCCATGCAGATGATAGAATATATTATGGTTATCAGGTCTATATGATCATTATAAGGAAGATCTATGTATAAGAGCAGTGTTTATTTTGGCCTTACACTGAACCTGTTCATAAGGAAATCAGCAGTGGTATCCTAATGTTAGAATTCAGATTTGTCTAATGAAACTTCTTGTTAAATTTTTGCTTGAAAGCCATTGGGTTCAGGAAGGGTTCTTTTCTTTTCTTAAAAAATATTAGTTAGTGCCTAATGTAGAGTCAGACAGACCTTGCCTATCTCAAATTTAGACATTCCTCAATGAAAAATATCAACTATTACAAAGTTATATACAATATAAAAGATATCTCTCTTTAATGACTAAAGATCCTTTAAGCCTAAGCCTCTTCAGTGGAGACTTTTCTCTCATCTAAAATCTTTGCATCTAAGAGGCGGGCTAGAAAATGAGTATTTTTTGAAGGAGTGATCAAAATATACAGTGAATGTTTAAATTTTTTAAAAATTTACATTGTCAATAATCCCCCTCAAAATACCTCCCCACTTCAAAACACACCCATCCCATCATTCTGGCCATTTTCTGAAGGAACTCTGAAAGTCCTCTGTTGTGTCTTTCTGATGTGATCAAAAACATGGTGAATGCTGCTGCTGGGCACTATCCAACAGAAAAGCAGGACTGTAAAAAATTACCACGCGTCCTCACCTGCTTACCCACTGGACCTGGCATTGTGTGACTTCTGGCGCTTCTCCCAACTCAAACTTACGGCATGAAAGGTAAGTGTGTGAGTCAATTCAGGACATCAAGGCAGTCAGGACTACACAGCTGACGACACGAAGAAGAACTTGCAGCACTGCTGCAGAAAGTGGCAAGAAGAAGTAAGTGAGTCTGAAGCAAAGGGGCTGTTTTGAGGGGGAATTAATGACAAAATGTCATTAACTGTGGAACTTTTTTTAACGTAGGCATTCAATAGTTTTCAATCACATATGTATATGAGAGACAAAATGGGGCAAAGTTGTCCCTGGAAAAACAAGAATTTCAGAGAGAAAGAGAGAGAAAGAAAGGGAGGGAGATTCGGGGGAGGAAAATATCTTCTTAAGCAGATATCCTGGATACTGAGAATCAGGTAAACATTAACGAATTCTTTGGACTCCATAGATACAATCACCCATGAAAGCCATTAGTTTTAGCATTTTGTTAAGTGATGTATAGTATAAAAGTGATACCAGATAATAAGGATAAATTTTAAACTTATACAACTTTTTTATGTATATTTAGTTGAAAATGATTTTTTTACATTGCAGATCAATATATATTTATTGCGGAAAAAGTAAAACATAATAGATACAAATGTAAACAATGTGTACCTCCGGGAAGATCAGATGTTCACTGGATAATTTTTTTCCTGTTTCTACCAAGCTGTTCATTAACTGAATCAAACAGAACACACCGTGTCACAGGCTGCTTAATTTGTCAGGAACATCTTCCCATGGCCTTAAACAGACATCTCACATAGAATATCCTCAGTATTGCTTCCTTTTAGTCTTCTGCTACTGTTGCTGGACATTTAATTGAGACTGTGTTTTTACATGTATAATCAGCATGAAGCAGAACATTCTTGGATCTAATTTTTATTCACATTTATGATTATTTCCTGAGGATAAAGGTGTAGAAGTAAAATTTCCCATTCAAAGAATTTGTATCAAGGCTTTTACCATCCAGGTCCAACTGCCCTGCAAAATGACTAATGCAAATGTCGGCAGCATATGCTATGGACAATTTCCCACATACCGGAGCACTTTTAAAGGTTTGACCAACTGAACATGGTGAAAGAAACCTCCCTGTATATTTTATTTGCATTTTTCTGCAGTAGAACATGAAATGAACACTTTGGTTACTGGACTGATAATTTACTGGAAGCAGATAACACATTATTTCCTCTACTAGTCCTCAATCCTAAAGCTAATTTAACTTCCTCTACATGTTGCTAAAACAAATATCAAATTTAAAATTTCATTAATCAAGTGTGTGTATGCATTGTAGAAACTCCTAAGTGTCTGTCACAGTTTAGATGAAATACCTGGGTAATGGAATGAATTGTTCACTTTCCACATAAATGTTCTGATGTTGCTTGGCTTTAACCACAGATGTGTTTCAAAATACTTAACTGGTATTAAAGTCATTTTTCCCATCTTCAAAATTTCCTTGTATTTCAAACTTATGGCATGAAAACCCATATGACTTTGGTGAGTAAAATTAATCATATTTACATAATATTTTAAGACAAGTTGCAGTTTGGTACTGTGTAGATTCTTCCCCATTGCCAGCCTCACCCATGAGAAAAAAACCTAAGATTCCCCCTAGCTACCTGGGGTAAATCACCCAGAAACTGTTGAGTATGACAGAAAAATAAATGCTACTCGTTTCACCTTTGTGTTCCCTAGCCTTGACAAGACATGGCGCTGAGACTGCACAATATGCCACTCTATTCTGTACTCAGCAGTCATATGTGCAATGTCTGCAAGCATGTACTGCTACAAACCAGTAAGAGACTGAACTGAAGCCTATCTTTCAAATTTCCATTCTTCAAAGCAAAACATAAACATATATATGAATAGCTGTGATGACTATACTGCTGTTGTCTGATGGTGTACTGAAATGAACAGTTAATGCTCACAATTTTTTATGTTCTGATTGACTATGCATGCTTGTATCTGGTGGTCGGAGCAACTGATTTGAAGGTAACAATATGCAAAGGAATTACAATGGTGAACTCCTAGCATCTTGTCTAGTAAAACTCTGTATTATCTCTAAGGTTTTATGGAAGAATTATTTTCTTATTCTCTTCAATGGTATGAGCAATCTTTCATTCTTACATCTGATAATCTGAGCAATGTAGTTGAGGATAGCAATATGCAATGTAACAACCACTGCTGATCTGTATTAATTTGTCTTGAGACCCTGTATCACTTTGAACGTTCTTGCTTTGATTTGTTTATGTTTGCAATATTGGTATGCTGCTACTGTTCTATTTTTTTGTTTGTTTCTCATGTACTACTCTCTTTAATATAAAAAAAGTTTAAAAACAAACGAACAAATTTCTATTCTACAGGATATAAATTCATATGGAGAAAAAAGAAAAGAGCTCTTGGTATTTTCTGACTCTCTTATAGTTACCCAATGTTTTTAGCTAGCAGGGTGCAATTTAATCCACCTTGTAGCTGTTCTGATGACTTTAAAAAAGCTTGAGTCAAAAAATCCCTTTTTAAAAATACAGAATTAATACTGAGCTCATTTGACAAGTGGTCAACTACTAATGAACGGATTTGAATGAAAAGAAAAGGAGATAAAAATGCAAGGCCAGTCATTGACTTAAGACTGATTTCACAGTATTCTAAATTTAATTTTCCATCAAGTATCTATGAAGAGGGACATGCAGGGAGAAAGAGAAAATTTCCCTGTAGAACAGCAGCAGCCGTGGTGAACCTGTCTGCCAAATGGGGTATTAGACCACTCGACCTTCCGGTCATGAACTTCAGTGGATCCAAACAAAATGTCATGTTTTAACCACAAAGCAATAGAATTGTTGCAGGGCCTGGACTTACCCTATTTCAGAAGTAGAATTTTTTTAAAAGAAAGAACAAAATTGAGGGGGAAAAAGAGCTGAAAGGGGTATGCCCACGTTATAACAGGCAATGAGAAGAACCAAAGTAGCTTCTCAACTTAAAACAGTTACTTTTTGTAAAGTGTTTTTTGATCACATTCTTCTTGAAAATAGCCATGTAGGTAATTTCAGAACAAACAAACGTCAAGAATATGATTTTTAATTATAATGACAATGATTTTCATAGTAGAGCCATTTCACCAACTAATGACCAGAAGAATTTATTACTTACCACTTATCCTCTGGAGTATATTCTCCAGTTTTACCACAGAAATGAAATGCACACAAGCATTTTATTCTCTTTCCATTCATATTATACAAACAATATATAAAAGGTAACATACAAAGATGCTCATGTGCTAAGGAATAAAATGCCCCATAAAAATAGATTGCAATTTTCTTTTTCTGCAAGACAGTATTTTAAATAGTAACTCCGAAGATCAATAGGCTGCAATATTACAATGTTCTTGTATGACACAGTTTGAGTCTATGAACTTCCAACAGAAATACATAGGGTTCATACTGCAGTGGATATCATTCATCGTATCCGCTTTTCAAAATGCATAATGTCAAACTACTTAAATAGACAAATTTTGTTGTAAGGTATCAACAGTGTTACAGTGATTACTACATACTATGGAAAATATTCTTTTAAATATTGTGTTACATTTTAATGTTTCAACGATCACAGAGATATGGTGATATTGGTATTTGAAGTCTTTATATTTCCAGCAGCCTCAAGACACCAAGTCTTACTTAAAAAGTGAGCTTAGGCACATTGCTTAGCTTTTCTTTTAAAAAAGAAATCTTTAATTTATGTGACAACTCTAAATAAATGGGGATTTATCTTTTATTTGCTTTCGTGACCCTATGAGAAATTACTCTTTCAAACTGTAAAACATACTACACTGCCCACTACTATTTATTTCTATTTGCCATCCGGCAATCCAGTATCAAAGGGCAATTTTCTCCACCCTTTCTGGTTATCGGAACTTACCTGCCCTGCCGCTTGCCAGGTAAAATTCATGGAATGGATATTGACGGGAATAGCCGGCATTCTCTGCTGCGCTTTTCTGAAATCATGTGTGAAGGGGGCCATTTTCCCCTCGGAAACAATCAGGATATCTTCTTCAAATCCTGTTTGAAAAATAATAAACAGAACCATGAAGCCAGGCAGAGCGCAAAGAATCCAAGCCAGAAGTATCATGCAAAAGAAAACCAGAGAGCAGTACGGGTCACTGCTTTGCACAAAGCACCTGTCTTTGGTACCCACACCGCTACCGAGATTACTTTTCCTCCCGATGCAGCTAGAAGGATGCTAACGGCACACACTTTCAGGGGAAGGGACGGGCGTACGTTAACTATGCAAAGAAAAAAAAATCTTAAATGCACCCAAAAACGGAGGGCGGCAACAAGCAGCAAGAGAGGTTTATAAAGTTTCAGATGGAAGCTATCCAACCCAAAGCGGGGAGCGGCTGCCTTCGGAAGCGCAGCTCCGAAACGCGCTGGACGCGCGCAGCCCGGGTTAGGGACCCGCGGACGCACGCACGCACGCACGCACGCAGGCGCCGCGCCGGCCTCACCGATGAGCACCCGGGCCTGGCGTGCGTCGACCCACAGGTACAGGCCGTCCTCGGGCGGCCCCGGCTCGGCCCGCAGCG
>NW_004955458.1:11840322-11858363 GCF_000276665.1 Chinchilla lanigera
CTGCGTAGAACACACCAGAAGTTTGTCATTGCCACCTCCACAAAAATTGATATCAGCAACGTGAAAATCCCCAAACACCTCACTGATGCTTACTTCAAGAAGAAGAAGCTGCGGAAGCCCAGGCACCAGGAGGGGGAGATCTTCGACACTGAGAAGGAGTGATACCAGATTTCAGAGCAGCGCAAGGTCGATCAGAAAGCAGTGGACTCGCAGATTTTACCAAAAATCAAAGCCGTTCCTCAGCTCCGGGGCTACCTGCGATCTGTTTTTGCTCTGACAAATGGAATTTACCCTCACAAATTAGTGTTCTAAACTTCTTACTAAGAACCTAATTAAATAACTGATACATTTTAAAAAAAAATTGAGAGTTTGAAGGGATAAGCAGATGGCGTGAACAGTATCCACCCTTCAAACAAGGCTGGTTGCACAGCTGTCCAACCCAGCTTCACTTTTGCTTTGACCCTCTAGGCTCTGTAGGTTCCTGCGCGTGTGACCCATAGCATGGCGGGAGACAGCACAGGGAGGGGGAAGGTGTGTGAGGGAGCTGAAGCTCTCACCCTGAGGGGCGGCTGTGGGGGACAGGAACACACGCTACTGCACAGGAGGATCTTGTCAGCGTGTAGCCATCCACTCACCCAGGAAAACCACCTTTTGCTTGTTACTCTGTCTTGCAGTCTCTGGAAGAACTGTCTTGGTGAGTACAGGTGCTGGGACTGAGACTGGGCACATCAGCTACACCCTGAGCTGTGTTCGGAGAAGGAAGGAAGTAGACATTCTCCGTAGCGCACCGCTATGGAAAGGGAGCCGTTAGATAATAAATGCAAAGAGCAATGCGCCAACCATTCCGCTTAATGCAGTCTTAAGAAATAATACATAATAAGTATATGTAGATCATGATGCATGGAGCATAATTACCTGCTATGAGGTCCGTTTGTATATGATGTCTGAAGGGTTGCATAATGGGATATTTCCAGGGGTCATCTGTGGAGAGTGAGAATAGAAGTAGGGAATAATGACTGTGACGCACTAATATTTCCTGATTTGATTTTAATAAAATGAGAAGACATGCTTTTATAATTCAAAAAAAAAAAAATTGAAGAATAGAAAAAAGCTATTCTTTTGTGCGTCAGTCGTTTCCTCCCAAAGTAGGCAGCTGTCAACTCCCGAGCCAGTACCCCTTGCTACGCTGCTTACACACTTCATCACTGAAGAACCGCACGTCACATCGCGTGACAGCTCATTACGGCAGCGCAGCGCGGCTCAGCAGTGCCCGGCATCCCGGAGGATCTGCCTCCTCCTTCCCGCGCGACGGCATTGCCAAGCAACCGAGCCGGTCTCGCCTTCCGCGCAGCGTGTCTGTTATTTTGTGTCCATCCATGCTATTTCATCCCCGTGACATTTAGCAAAACTGCTTTTTATGTCAGGTAGAAAGAAAAGGAAAGCAATCTCACTGCCCAGTATGAAAGGAGTGGAAAAACAAATTCGAACGCCACCATAGCATGATTTTTTTTTTTTTTTAATTTGAGAGCTCTGCTTCGTTGGCTACTTCAGCCTCAGCTCAGACTTCGTTTAAAGAATGTTTCTCACTTCAGAGTGCCTTAAATATAATAGATACTTCCCAAGTGTCTACACATACATTTAAAGAGATACTGTAATATTGGGACCCAAATGATGGTAGTTGGTTCGCTCTCATAAGTTACTAGTGTCTTCCAAAATTCTACAGACAGCCTGTAAAAATTTAGTCCTAACCGAGGCTCTTATGAATGCCGTGGGTATTTATGACTGAATTATAGGGACCCACATAACTTAGTCCCAGGAGATTTTGGCTCTACGTTTAGATATTGCTATAGGACGTTTATCATTAATGAACAATGGGCGCATAGTCTAGTTTCATCAAGTGTGCAACCTGACCAGCACCAGCCAAGGTCTTAAAGAAAGCAATGTGACCCTAAAGACTTTTTCTATATACTAAGAACAATTATCTTTATAATTTAAAAAGTTAACCAAAGACTTGATATATTATTAAAGCTGCCTTATTGATTGCTGGTGATCCCACTTGACCAAGATACGTGATCCTTCTAATGTGCTATCAACTAGGTTGCTAGTGTTCTGTTGAGGCTTTTTCATCTGCATTCTTTAAGGATATTGGCCTGTACTTGTATTTTTTATTAGACATGAATTCTCGTACCTTGCCCTCATTCTTGAGATTGCTCAAGTTTCCGGAGGCATCTTCCCTGAGAACATGATACATTTCTGTTTCCACTCATTTGGAATAATTAAAATCAAACAATCCTGTTTTATTCCACTGGCTTCATTCAGATAAATACAGAGGATCATTTGCATTAGCTGTAAACATACTCTCAAAAACATGCAATCATAAGTTTTTAAAGAACATCTTCAAAACTTCAAGGAGATCAGCTATTGGGGAGACAATGCCTTGGCAGAATTAACACAAAATAAGTTGCTTTGTGTAAATTAATCTCAGTGTTGTCATTTCCAACTTGATCTAGATCTCAGGGAGTGTTTCAGACTACACAAACTAAAGAAAGAACTAGAATAAATGAAAATAGTATTTCATTAATTCTGGTCTGTGTCTTGCATGTGATGATCCACCAGGTCCAACTGATGAGACACAGGAAAAGCGGGGGGAAACCTGTGCACTATTACCATATTCAAAGTCCCAGAAACAAGAGGCACACCACACGCACAAGGTCACTTGTGCCAACAATGATAAGGAGGCTGACCAGCAGGAGCGAAGGAAAACCCCAGCCAGGGGAGTTTCGGACCGGCTGGTTTGGGTAATGTCAGTGGGCTGCACAGTTAGGGGTAGTCCCTTATAACAGAAATTCCTGAGAATGTTCTGTTTTTACAGTGTCTGAAGGTTACGTGGGCTCCGACATGAGATAAGCCACGGATGTAGATGTCTTGTCATGCACAAGACAGGATCAGACACTGTTCCAGATCTACACAACCCAATTCTACACTTCGTGTTTCTTTCCTGAGGAGTGAACCTGGGCCTTGTACGTCCTATGTCTCTATGACTGAGCTACAGTCCCAGCTCCCTAAGTCCAAACACTGGTGGGGGGCACTGGGAATTGAATAAAGGGCCTTCACCCTGAGATACATCCCTGCCCCTTTCTTCATTTTGAACTTTGAGATGAGGTCTCACTAAGTCACTAAGTTGCCCACGCTGGGCTCAAACTGTGATCTTTTGCCTCAGGTTTCCAGACTGCTGGGGTTACAGGTGTGGGCCACAGTACCCCTGGCTAAATCTATACATCTTTTCATTGCTCCACTGGGGATTCATATAGATGGAAAACCTGTAAAAAGTAGGTTTGAATATGTACTGAATTTTCCAGAATACTACTGTGAATAGGAAAATTCTGTGAAGTCTCAGAAAACAAAATTATACTTGGTTCTGTTCAGACTTTACTAAGAATTGCTTACATTTTAGAAAAGTCAGGTTATCCCACTTATCCCCCTTTTCTCCATGTATCTGTACTGTTTATACAGAATGGCTTCTGGTGTTCTTCCCGGAAAACTCAACTTTTTTGTGAGTGTAAATGCAAGAGTCTGATTAGTTCATTGGGTCCAGGATAGTTGTGCTCAGCCATCTTTATTTCAAAGACTATTATTTTATTATAAATTGATTGCTTACTTTTCTTATATATATTAGTTATTTTGAAATTGTATGTTCAGAATAGAAGCTATTATTTATGGGTTCTACTTGAGAATTGTGAAGGGGAGTTATCAGAATAGCTTACTTTTCTTTTTTTGGGTTTTTTTTTTTTTTTCCCCGTACCAGGAATCGAACTCACGACCTTGCACTTGCCAGGCAGGCGCTGTGCCGCTGAGCTAAATCCCCAGCCCCCAGAATATCTTATAAAAAGACAGCGTTGGGTCTGTCTGTAAAGGCTACATAGTCTATGATTACGTTTATGTGACAGTCTAGAAGGTCACTATAGAATAGGGAACACATTGACGGCTACCGGGGACCCGTGGTCCGGGGCAGGGGCTGGTTACAAAGGTGCGTGGGGGGAATGAACGAAAGCAATGTTAACATTTTGAACCTTAATTGTGTTGACGATTATGTGACACTAAGCACTTGCAAAACCAGTTAAAAAGTTAATTGCACTGCGTGTGAATTTAAAAATAGTTGAATAAACTTTTAAAACTGGGGCACAAACATAAATAACACTCAGAAAATTAAACAACTGAAATGGCAGCACTGGTCTCAGGGTTAAGAACCAGTGAAGGAGGCCATAGCTACGCCGATGATGTCCTTGCCTCCAGGGTAAGGTTCGTATCTCCAGGGACTTGACTGTTTGCTCACGTCAGGTACGGCGCCATTCTCCTGCGAATGATGTCAGATGTGCGGAGAAGAAATTTCCTTTTTTTTGGTTTGTTTCATTCTTTTGTTTTTGTTTTTTTCCGGTACCGGGAATTGAACTCATGACCTTGAGCTTGCCAGGCGGGCGCTGTGGCACTGAGCTAAATCCCCAGCCCCTAGAAATTTCTTTGTATTGAATTCATGACAATGAATGAGCTACATTTCAACCAAAGCCAGCAAGTTATTGGCACTTAGGGTTAAAACCTGGGTTGATAATTCTAGTACTCTTTTGAGTACACTGTATTGCTTTACAAGTTTTGTGCTGAAGTTAAAAAAAAGAGTACTGTGAATTCTTAAGGTTTTTTGTTGCTGGCATGACCTATAAAATAAAATTAAATTAAAATTAAATTAAATTAAATAAATAAAATGCCAGTACTTGCTTTATAGTACCACCTGAGTTTACTGAGAAAGCAAAAGAAAAATAAAACCCTGATTTTCTTAGCAACATCACTACTCACACTCCTAGAAGGAAAGTATTCTGTGACGTCACTTATACTGACAGAGAATACAACCTTCTTGTAACAGGTCAGTGTTTTGGCTAGGGTGTTAAAGGCTTTTTGCCATTTACAGTATATTCTGTAGGCTTCTGAAAGTTCTTGGGGAATCTTTAAGATGTAGAAATGCTTAGTTCACTAATTGAAGGTAATTAAAATAGTTAAGGCGTAACATTAATAAAGTGACTTCACTTGGATAATATCCAAATAATAGGTGTAAAAACAGTGAATTAAGAGCTCTTTAATTTTCCTTGCCAAACAGCTATTCAGTTAATTGAACTACATAAATACGTGGCAATAATCTAAACTTAAATACTCATTAACTGATGCCCGTGTTAGAAACCTGTTATTTGAATCTAACACATGTGGCTTTCTAAAAGAAGAACCAAATAAATGTTGGTTTAGTAGATTTGCTTATAATAATTGACGGTGGAATTGGACGTGAATTAAAATAACTTAAAAACAGAAAACAAAGCCTGCCACGATGTCTTACACCTACAATTCCAGCTACTTAGGGGGTTGAGGAAGGTCTCAAGCTCCAGACCAGACGGCACAACTTAGTGAAACTTGGTCTCGAAATAAACAGTAGACACGACTAAGGATGGGGTACAGTGGTAGCTGCTTGTCCCGCACATACACAGTCCCGAGTTCAATTCCTAGACTTAAAAATGTTTGCCTTAATCAATTGTAAACTGAGCCATTAGGTCGGGATGAAGATTGCTTAGGCACGCGGTGCACATTCTAGCATCTGACCTAGTACACAGTCAAGCTTCAAGTGCATTCCTGTTTCAGTCACTCATCACTAAGTGTGTGATTGTCCTTCCAGCATCAATTTAGAATGGGTAGTTCTATGATATATCTAACAGCAATGGGAGTAGGGGTGTAGGCAGAGATGAAATAAGACTGGCTATGAATAGTTATTGAAACCGAAACATTCTCTGCTGTCTGGGTGGAGCTGGTGCTGGACTTGTCTTCCCTTTGCAGACACCTAGAAAACTGGACAAAATATAAGAAACGTTCATTTTAAGGTATTAGACAATAGGTCAAGTAAGGTTGTTGACCCTGAAGGAAAAGGGAGTAAGTTATTTAAATCCAGTGATGAACTCGATTTTTTCTTCTGAAGGGACTTTCCGACTATAGAGTTGGGAGGTGGAATCCAAGAAGAGCAAAGTGGTCTCTGAGGAGAAGGAGATGGGGAGACCAAGGTAGCTGAAATTTATGGAGCCAAAAACTTAGAGGAAAGAGACATGTAAAAAAAAAAAAAAATAAGGGGGAGAAAGAGAAGGAAATAAAGGGAAAGGAAAGAGAGGAAGGAAGAAAGAGAAAGAGACAAAAAGAAAGACAAAAAAGAAAGAGGTGGAAGGGAGGTAGGGAGAAAGAAAGAAAGAAAGAAAGAAAGAAAGAAAGAAAGAAAGAAAGAAAGAAAAGAAGAGATAAATATGTTCAAAAAGTTGGCAAAAATATTATCTTGTTCTCTTTATGACTATGAAGTTAAGAATTCATAGAGGGAAACATTAAAGGGTAGTTTAAAAACTACTGAGAAAATATAAGCTGAAAAATTCTCTTTCAGAGATCGGAGACATTTGAGTTCTAAACAACAAAGTTAAGAGACAGGGTTGAACACTAGAGACACTTATTAAAGACTTCAGGAAAATAACCTCTTTTCCTACTTTTTCAGTTAGTGCATATTAGCTATATAGATTAATGGAGTTCATTTTGGCCAATTTGGATATGCACGTAACATTTTAATTTTTCCCTCAAACACTCCCTTTGCTCCAAGAATAATCTTATAATAGTAAGTTTAATCCAGTTCTAGGGTAAAAGCTATTCTAGGTCAATCCTAACAAAGCTTAACAAGAACCAAAAAGATCAAGCTATTTTGCAAGTAAATTGTTTCAAAACAAGATTAAACACTTTAAAGAAAAATTTAAAACTCTGGACTTTAAAATTCAGTGAGTAATAAAAAATTGTTAGGCATGTGATAAAACAGAAAAAGCTAACATTAATACTAATACATATATACTAATACATATTTATGTATACACAATACACATATGGGAACTAATGAATCAATAGAAGAGAATCAAGAAATGGTGGAATTCACATGTGGAGGTTTTCAAACACTTGTTTTAAATATACTTGAGGACTTTGAGGAAAACATAAACATAATGGAGAGATAGCAGATATAAAAAGGATGTAATTGGAATTTTAAAAATGAAAAACACGGTATCTGAGATAAAAGATTCAGTGAATGGGCTCAAAAGTAGATTGAAGAAGATGAATAAACTTGAAGACACAGCATTAGAAATTATCCGAACTGAGCACAGAGAGGAAACAAGGACCTTAATAAAAATAGAGCCTCTGTTGGACAATAAGGAAGCAGACTTTTATACATGTAACTGGAACTGCACAAAAGCAGAGGCCAGAAAGCAGAAATTTTTATTTGAAAAAAGAATGGCTGAAATTCTGCATTTCCAAATTAAATGAAAACTCTAAACTCATATATCCAAGAAGCTCAAGAAACTCCAAGCAAGATAAACACTAAGAAAGCTACATCAAACAACATCCTAAATTGCTGAAAACAATTTTTAAAAGAACATTAAAAGCAGGCAGAGATAAAAGGAAAAAATCCTTTATATGGCAACAAACCTTAAGAACATCTGCTAGAATGGATTTTACAGTGTCAAAGGACATAAAAAGTCCACCTAGAATTCTGTACTGAATGAACATGTCCTTCAGTAAATTAGCTCAAAATAGAAACTTTTTCCAACAGCAGTTTTTTAAAAAATTGCTACCAGAAGAGCTTCATTATGAAAACAAAATAGGAAAGGAAGTTGTTCAGACCGAGGGAGAATAATAGCAGATGAAAATCAGAGCTGCTTTTTGCAAATGGAGAGGGGAGGGCAATGGGGAAAAAAAGAAACAAGTTGTTTCAGGTACAGGTACAAATTCTTTATGATGAATGTCGTCATTATAAATATATAAAATCTGATGGGGAAAAAAGAAAATCAGAAATGTTAAGTATGTGGGTGAATATAAAATAATATTTTCTTTTAAGATTTCCTTCAAAAATAATTGACTCTTTAAAGCAAAGTTAAATAACAATGCACTTTGATGTTTATGAGTAGAAGGCAACATTAACATGAAGAATAAAGAGGGGTTGGGGCTGGGGATTTAGCTCAGTGGCAAAGTGCCTGCCAAGCAAGCACAAGGTTGTGAGTTCGATTCCTGGTACCGGAAGAAAAACCAAAAGGGGGGGGCAGGGTAGGTGGGTAATAGAAGTATACTTTTATAAGGTTTTGTTTTGTCTCATCCTATCTTGTTTTGCATTGTTTCATTTTGTTTTATACTAGGGATCAAGTCCAGGACCTTCACACTGAGCTACATTCCCAGTTCCACACTTCTTTCGTTTTTTATTCTGAGACAAGTTCTCACTAAGTGTTTAAGTTGCCCAGGCTGGGCTCAAACTTGGGTCCTTCTTGCCTCCACCTGTCAGCGTGCTGGCTGGGATTACAGACTGCATCACCCTGCTTGGTTATAAGGTTGTTTATTATATGTGAAATAATACAATATTATTAGAAGATAGAATGTGTTGGGTTAAAAATTAATGTTGCAAATCCTAGGGGAGAAAGCACAAAACTAGAACAAACTACTAAGAGAGACCGCATGGAATATTTTTAAACATTCGCTTAATCTACAAGAGGAAAAAAAGAACAGAATGAATGTGACAAACAGAAAACAAGTAGCAAAAGGATAGCCTTAGAAGGAACCACAATGTTAACTGCAGGAACCATAAATGTCTACACATTTCATTTAAAAAGCAGAGGTTATCAGATCGGAATTTTAAAAAACAAGACTCAATGATTCTGTCTACAAAAATGAAGATGTATTTTACATAAGAAGACTCATGTAGGATAAAGGTAAGAGGATGAAAAAATGTATACCAAGTAAACACTACAGTATGCATGCGAAAGTTGGGGTAAAATTATTGATATCAGACAAAATTAGCCTCAGAACAAGAAATATTGGCAGAGATAACCTAACGCTGGGTGACGAGTGTGTGGTAGTTTGTTATGCTACTCCCTCCCCCTTTATACATGTGTGACATTTTTCTTAATAAAACTTTAAAACTTGAAAGGAGAGAAATATGTGTTCTAACAAAATTTGTGTAGCGGGTGTATGGGTAGATGGAATATACCAGTCACTTATTTCAGTTACTCTTTTTGAAACAAAAAGGAACTTTTGCTCTTCTTCATTCACAGCCTCAATTTACTCTTTCCTTTTTTTTTTTAACTATTCTAATTCCCCTTACAATGATTATAATACATATATTTTTGAAATAATAATACCTATGGGATTTAGGGAAGGTTTATACTTCTCCTGGTGAATATGGACACTGGATTCTGGAAAACTGCAGAGGATTTCAGTTTTCTAGAGTTCCCAGGGTGAAGTACACATTGAAGCATTTTTTGCAACTCATATTTTACAATTTTTTAAAATATACCTGAACAGGAACCTATGTTTCCCATCATTAACAGAATATATTTTGGTGGGTGTAGTGGCACACGCCTGTAATCCCAGCACTCGGGAGGCTGAGGCAGGAGGATCGTTGTGAATTCGAGACCAGCCTGGGCTACAAAGTGAGCTCAAGGCCAGCCTGAACTGCATAGCGAGACTCTGTCTCAAAAAGACCAAAAAAACCCAAAAGAAAACAAAAAGAACCCAGAATATTTTTCTTTCTTTCTTTTTTTTTTGCAAAAACAGATAAACAATTTTAAAATATAATTCACATGACAATAAAACAATCTACAGAAGAATTGCTGTAAATGGCATGTGGCCCAGCAGAAAAAAGATTTTCATTATTAAACTTTCATTCTCTCCATTGTTATTTATCATCTTTGAAATCTGCAAAGATTTCATGGAGTTTATCATAATGAGATATTATTTCCAATCTCAGACAAGGTTATGGAGATTAGCACTAAGTTATTATCCTCCTTTTCAGAGATCAGAAATACAATTTATCTTTTCTTTCTTAGTTTTTAAAAAAACCACGGTCTTGCTATGTAGTGCAGGCTGGATTTGAACTTTTGATCCTCCTGCCTCAGCATCTCAGATGTTAGGATTACAGGTGTGCACCCTTCTTTGCAATATTTTCAGGCCAGAAGACCCCCTTAGAACAGGTATGTCCAACCAGTAGGCTGTAGGTAGCCCTGGACAGTCCCTACTGTAACCCCACAAGATTGTAAATTTTTAACATTATTTTATTTGTAGCAATATCGTTCATGACTCAAAAATGTGATAATGGCCAGGCATGGTGGCACACACCAGCAGTCGAGAAGCTGAGGCAGAAGAATTGCCATGAGTTTGAGGCCAGCCTGTTCTGCTACATAGGGAGTCTAGGCCAGCCTGAACTACTTAGTGAGACTCCGTCTCAAAAAAAAAAGTATGATGTTGAGCACTCACTGTGTAAACAACAATATAGCAGAAGGCACATTCTAGTCAGGCATACACAGTCAGAGAAGATCAAATAGAAACCCGTATATCAGATGGGTCTCGTAGTTCAACCTCCCTATGTGTGTGTATGTGTCTGTGAAAACAGATGTTTATTTTTTAAGTAGACATGTAAGTTTTTTTATTTAATTATAAAACTTGGACTTAAATTACTTTGTAAAATAAGTTAAAATATTGTTTTAACAGTTTTGGTTTAGTAAGTACAAAAATGTATTTTTGTGCTTATGGCATTGTTATAATTACATATACAGCATTATTAATACTAGGAGAATAAATTGTTGTTATTAATTTAGTTTTGGAATGAATAGAGCTGCAAGAAAAATTTGATCAGGTCTCTTTACTAGATTTTTATAGAACATACCTTTCCACACAAAAATATATTCCTTGCTTCACAATCACCTTGTGCATGTCATGACTTCTTTACAGTATGTGCATCATGAACAACTATTCTCAAGGACGAAGCACGCAAAGAGTAAAGTTAGATGAAAAATTTCTGAGGAGAACTCGCTACGAATTGCAACCACTTCCGCTGAACCAGACACCGACACATTAGTTTTGTAAAAACAAGATCAAATAGCCCTCTAGTTTTATATATGATGCTCTCTTTTTTTGATGTTATAATTTTAAAAAAAACTCAAAAGGAAGTGTTGTTAATTGTATACACATTAACTGTAGTACATATTTTATATGTGGCTCAAGACAATTCCCCTTACTTGCTGCGGGCCAGCCAGTCAAAAGGTTGGAAATGCAAGTCTTAGTCTAAATTGAAAGATATTCATTCTTTGCTTAAAACCCTCCAGAGTTCTGTCCTCAGGAAAAAGCTTTCTAGTTGCTTGCATTGCTTACAGTAGCGGTTCTAATTCTGTTTTTGTTACTTTTTCTCGTTGCTGAGACATAATAACAAACACCCAAGAAGAAATCCTTGATCCCAGCATCACACACCCGGATCCAGCCCCCTCCGAAAAGCCCCACCTATGACCACATGAGGCTTTGGGGGGACATCTAGATACAAGCATTCATGTAATGTTTGTGGCAACTCTATGAAGTGGAATTGTTATTATCCCCATTTTACAACAAAGGTCAGACCAAAAAAAAAAAAAGATAGCTAGGAAATGGCAGAGCTAGAATTTCAGACTAAGTAATGGGCTAGATACAGAGCGTGTACATTGTTGTCATTGTTTTCTGTTGTTGTACTGAAGACTGAACCGTCAGGCATGCCAGGATGTGCTCTCATCCCCACCCTACAGGATGTGCTTTTAACCCCTCAAGATATAAAGAAGCCTTCTCTGTTTTAAATTTTGACCACATACTTGAGGATTTACTGCATACCAAACTGTCCCAAGGGTTTGATATATCATAGTAGTTTGTTCCTGTTGCTGTAAAAAAGGTGACATTGGGTAATTTATAAAGAATAGAACCTTATTTCTCACCATTTGGGAGGCCGGGAAGTCCAAGTTAAGGCACAAGCAGGTTTGGTACCTGGTGAACGCTGCTTTCGTTTCCAAAGATACCACCTTCAATGTGTTACGGTTTTCACTTTTTTTTTTCCCCCTGGTAGCAGGAATCGAACTCACTACCTTGCGCTGGCTGGGCAGGCACTGTGCCGCTGAGCTAAATCTCCAGCCCCCGGGTTACGGTTTGGTGGAAGGTAAAAAGGGCAAAAGGTGATAGGTAGTTCCATGAAGCCTTGTAGTACTGGCTCTAAGCCGTTCATGAGGGAAGATCTCTCCTGTCCTTATTACCTGCTGAAGTTACTACCCTCTTTTAAAGCTATCACACTGTACTTAAATTTTACTGCATTAATTTTGGGTGACATTCAGGCCATAGTAAGTATGTTGCTTCATTTAATCCTTACAAAATCTTGGTAAAGTGAATCTATCACCTAAATTTACAAATATGAAAACTAAGACTCATAGTTATTACATTTTATGTACAAATCATGGACTAAGGAGATGATAGAGCCAAGATCTGAACCTATATTTTCCTTACCAGATAACATTCTCTTTTCAGAATATGTAGTACATCAATGAATGTATACATACATACACATGTACAACACATGAAATCCAAATTCTCAGTGAGTTTATAGATAAGAAAGAAAAACCCATGAACTTACAATATTATTTTTATTTTAAAACATGACAAAGATGATTGGCACTGTGTTTATTCTTGACTTTGAGAGCAAAATGATGTCCTATTTTCCTTTACATTTTTAACATTAAGCACAGTGTTGTGAGTGAAAGAGCCAATATTCATTCCCCTAACAGAAGATTTACTTATTAAATCATGAATTTCAGAATATGCAGGCTTCCTCTAAAAATGAGTTTCTTGTGTTTTAAAGTGTAATGTAAATTGCTGTAGTCCACAAGACAGTTTAAGATTTTTTTTTGAAAAAAATTACTGTGGATATAGTTCAGTGCTCCCTGAGTTCAATCCCCAGTACTAAAAAAAACCCCTTGTTTTAAATAAAGCAGTGCAAATTAAAACAAGACTGAGACACCATTTTTAATTTATAAAACTAGAACAGATTTTATACAATCATTCTCAAAAGTTAGCAAGAATTCTACCAGACTATCAGTCTCAGCCACTGCTGGTGTTTAGTTCTTTATGAACAACCATTTATTAATGCGTATGAAGAGATTTTGAAACGTTTGCATTGTCTGATTCAGAAAGTCTCCACAGAGGGATTGGACTGGTTATTCTTTTGCCCCTCCTCCTCATCTTCCACTCCTGTCTGTCCTCCTTTATGTCTCCTGTGGGTTAGATCCATGGGCTGAGCTGGCTTTAGCTGATGAAGGCCCTTTCACGAACTTCCGGGATGGGAGTTCATTTTGGATATTTTTGATTGAATGTATGTATCCCTCCGCCTGAAACCCCCCTACACACCCCAGCCACAGTTATATGAGTGGCTTTGTAGCTCTCAAACTTTATGCCTCTGAATTACCTGGGGGCCTTCTCTCCAACTCAGCAGGGATGAGTTAGGCCCCAAGAAGTTCCAATATTAAGAGGTTACAGGTGGTGCTGCTGCTGCTGCTCCAGGATTATGTCCCGAAAGACACAGATTTAGGGTCACAGTTCCCTTTGGAGCAGCCCCTCTTCCTTAGCTGAGGCTCTCTCCGTGTCCCGGAACACAGTAGTCTTCTATTTCTCCTTCAGGTGTAGAGGTGGAAAGTGCTTCTTTGACAATCCCTGAATTTCTCACCATTCTTTTTTTTTTTTTCCCCTGGTACTGGGAATCGAACTCATGACCTCATACCTGCCACGCAGGCGCTATGCCGCTGAGCTAAATCCCCAGCCCTCTCACCATTCTTTATGCTTGCTTCTCAGTGTCATCCTTGATGACTGCTGAATTACACACTTTATGTCCTCAATCATCTGCTAAAATCCTGGCTGGTATATGGTTTTAGCCTAAGGAAATGATCAAAATGCCACAGACTTAGGTACTAGGGTGTTCTTTGTGGCATAATTTACAACAGCAAGAACATTAGAAGAAAGATACATGTCCAGCAATGGGGAAAGGCGATATGCAGGCAATTATGGATTCCTAACTGCACGGTGATATTGACCAACCTGGGAATTCTCAAGCAGTGTAATTGTACAATAGAAAGACTAAAGGATTCCCATAAAGTCTGAATGTAGGATATTCTAATTACACATTCTTTCATCTCTACTGGACCTACTCTTTGTGCAAAAAAATCACTTTCAATTATTTATATTTTTCTTGCTTTCAGGAAATGTTAAGACATGAGGCAATGTTCAGTAAGATCATGGTGTAAACCCACACTTAGAGACTATGGCCATTTTTGTAGTTATATGGATGGGCTTGTTTAAGATTTAAATCGAGGTGAAATAAGGGACAATATTTTAAGAGAAAATGACCACATGACAGTTTATTGGAGGAGGAGTTGATTGGAAGATAAATTTGTATTTTTAATGACTGAACTTTTTGAAACACAGGTGTAATTCCAATTTAGATTTTTTCTTCTTTTATTTCTAGTTCAATATTAGTACTAGCATTTAATAGTAAATATAAATATGCTTAAATGTAGAAAAATCAGAATTATATTCTCATATCTCACCCTTTTTTTATACAACTCCTTTTAAATATATAAACTCTACAAATATTTACTGTCTTCCCTCAAGGAATTTACAGTCTGGCAGGGCATGTAAGATGCAATGCAGACTAGAAGAAAGAACACAACTTGGAATTACAACGCCAGAATTTGAGTCTGGGCTATGTCATAACCGCAATTAAGCAGACCATGAAATCTTTTGCAGGGGATGTAATAGGACATAAATTATAAAGCTCAATTATGTAATCAGGGAATCATGAAAAGCTTTTTCATCAGAGGCTAAATACTCTGCGGTGTGCATAATAGCCACTATGCGTTTACCAAATCAGTGTTAACATTAGTCTATCCTTTCAGTTCTTTGATTCAGAAAAGGCTTATACATGTTCTCACAGCATCTGCATAATTGCAGAAGTTTTGTCATATTGGTTACATGAAGAATAAATGCAGAAAAATTAGAGCTGATGGTTAAAACAGAAGTAGCCTTATACTTAGAGGGGAAGATGGGTATCTACGCCTGATTCTTAATTAGGGTGGGTGTCTAGGAGGAAAACTGGGAAGACTGCTTAGGAATCTAGTCAATGGAAAGTGCAATAACATGGACTTGAGTCAGAGATAAAATGATAAAGAAAAATAGAAAGCACAATTATACAATAGAAAGACTAAAGGATTCCAATAAAATCTGAACGTAAGGTATTCTAATGATACAGTCTTTCACCCCTAGTGGACCTACTCTTTGTGCAAATAACAACTTTCAATTATTTATGTTTTTCTTGCTCTTTCAGGAAAGCTACTTGTTGCACCCTGCATACCCTCCTATGCAGTATCCCTGTGTGGGTGGCCTTGCCAGGACTGCAGTTATTTAGGCCCTGGATTAGATTCTGTCCTCAGTACATAGCCTGGTGTCACAGCCTGTTTGCTGGACCTCAAGCGCGGGAAACCCCTACTATCTATTTTCTTTGCTCATATTCTAAAGCTGACATACTCACCTACAAAATTATAGAACTAATCTCAATTTTTACCTAAAATGATGAGATAGCATATATTGGAAATTCTCTTCTACATTCCTACAGATTAACCAGGAATAAGGAAAATCTTCTGTGAATGTATGGTAAAATAAAAGATATAATCAGATTCTTTAAAGAAACAGAAGTAGTCCTTAACTTCCTGTAACAACTTTGTTACTTGATTATTATACTTATTGATATAATAAACTCATATCCACCCTTACCTTGGTCCTTTATTATCAGGTAGGGAGAAATAAAAAGAGAGAATGACATATTCAGGTATCCAAGGACTCAGAAACCAGATTATCTTCCCAAATAAATGTCCTGAAGTCCTGCTTCAAAAATCTAAGGTATTAATGAAACTGGAGTCAAGAAAACAAAGTGGTGGCTAAAGGGATATTGAGGTGATTAAAAAGTTAAATACATAGATGAATTAAATTTATACAAGTGGTCTGTAAATTTGAAATAAAGTTACTTTTAAAAGTTTATATTATTTAAACAAAGACAATGATGGTATTTATTACTATAATGTAAATGAAAAAGAAAAAAAATTAGGAGAGAAAGAAAAAATTTGCCAAAGGAAGCCAAAGCCTTCCTCCTTCATGAAGCAGACAGAAGTTCTGCCATTACTCTTGATTTTAACAATCAGATGGGAAAGGTCTGGAATATTTCATTGAAACAGGATACCTCTCTTCTCAGTTAATACAGAGAAAAAGAGCAAATTAATGGTCTATAACTAACAGGAGGAAAAGGATTAAAACCCAGGAAATTCAAAGTAAGATATTTTATTTCTGCAACAATTAAAATATTCATTTTCTGCTTTTTCTGTCCAATGTCTTTGCATTTTTTTTTTTTTTGGAGGAAAATATTTATGCCCTCAACCCACTCTAACTGTAGACTCAAGTGGAGATAATGTTGATAGATGATCTTCCCTCCCTGGAAAAAGTGACATCTGACTTAAGCTGGGTCCATCATAGAATCTCACTAACCCCACCCACTGGCCATCCAGTTCTATAACTGGATCCAGGTTGTAGGTGCACAGACGTTCTGCATAATGTCGCTCTTCAGCATTTGTTTAACAAGACTTGCGGAGAAGGTTTTTTTTTTAATCTTTGGAGATAAAGCTGGGATATATCAGGGTTGTGTGAGGTGGAGAAAACTAATCAGAGAAGATCAAAGAAGGGAGGCGGAGCAAAAGAATCCCGGTGGTGTTGTCTCTCCTCGGTACCTAACCTAGTGTCACAGCCTGTCTGCCGGACCTCAAGCACAGGAAGGCCCTGTGAGTCCGTGGGTCTCCTGCTACACTCCTGTGGCAGCCAGAATATTTCCACTTTGCCCAAAGCGGTTCATGATACATGTCTGTATCTTGCCACCAAATACAAAAGTGCAAGAAGTGTAATTGTAAATAGATGGTAAATGGGTTTAATTCTCTTAGTAGAAAGTCAAAGACTTTGATTCACATGGAAAACAAAATCCAGTAATATAAAATAAAGATACCTAAAATAAAAGATCACAAAAAGACAAACACAAAATAATTTTCAAATACAAACCACACAGAGGTTTGTATTATATAAGGCAATGTCATTCAAAGCTGAAAGCATTGAACAGAAATGTTGTCCCTCTGCGTGGGTAAATAGCATGATCCATAGAAGACACACTAGGGTTGTTGGAGCTGCTCAAATATATCTTCAAGGAACCCACATATTTTTATTTCCTTGTTCTCTTTTTCTTCTGCTAACAAGATAGGTGCTTCAGCCTGATGCATCACTTTTGCTGTCCAGACAGGAAAAAGAAGGGAAGGACAAAGCAGAAGGGATGGCCCCTAAAATGGAAAAGCAACTTTCCAGGAGCCACTGGCCAACTACGATTTTACATCCCCTTGCTTGAAAAGTGCTCCACATGCTCATCTCTGGTTGCAAAGGAGGCTGAGAATTTATCAGCAGGGCAAAAAGCATTTATAAGAATTTATAACCCCCTAGCCACGGGCAGGAGCGCTGGCCTTCCGGCTGGCTAGCTTTCTGCCTGGTAGGCCCCCGGAGCAAGGGCCCCCGGTGCACTTGGAGCCATGCGGCGGCTAGCGCTGTAGTGCGCCGGCCCTTAGGCCAGCCGCCGCCACTCAATTGAGAACTATCAAGACACAGAGAAACAATGACACAATTGGCCCACCATGCACCGGCTGCAGATGCTCACCCTGGGACATGTGTGAAACATTCAAATGGAAAAACCCCTGGGAATGCATGCCATACAACAGGCCACTCTTGCTCCTGCCATTGAGAACCAGAAAGGTCCAGAGTCAGCAGGGGAGCAGCTGCTGAACAAGGACTCGGAGAACATGAGAATGCAGACTAAGCCCGAGGAGTCAGAGGTCCAGTGGACTGGGGTCATGAGAGCCGCTCGGAAGCTGTAAACCAGGAGGACCTTGCACAATACCTGCAGAGACTCATTGGAAGCCATTCTTCCCCTGACAGTACAGGCTGTGGTGGCGCTCCAGAGAAGTCTACAGCAGGATTCCTTCTGCCTGTGCTGACAGTTGGGGAGAGGACACTAACTGATTGTGGGGTCCCAGTGC
>NW_004955458.1:11858750-11883669 GCF_000276665.1 Chinchilla lanigera
GTTTTCCTGAGAAACTATCTTGTAGATAACAATATGTAAAACAATAACCATTGATAATCTCCCACCACTTTGTCTGTAATTTGGTAAGCCCCCCCTATTATTATGTTATCCTTCTTTTACTCTTTAAAATAATAATAAAAAAAATTATGTAAACAAAATAAGAGTATAAAAAGAAAAAAAAAAGATTTATAACCCCCTAAAAAAGTCACAGTTCCATTATTTAAAAAAAGAGAGAAGAATGGAAATTGTGCAGGCAGCTTGCAGTGGCTCGTGCATATGTCACAGTTTCAGTCAGTTTGCCTTTCTCACGCATCTTCGGATAAATTACAAAGGATTAAGTCAAGTATTGTTTGTAAGTAATTTGGGAGTATACATATCTGGATCCTACAAAAGCTTCACATCCTTTGGTCCACCTGCTAGTGGACAAATTCCTCTTCCATGCTCCTGTGGTTTTCTTTTTTCCGGTACTGGGAATTGAACTCACGACCTTGCACTTGCCAGGCAGACGTTGTGCCGCTGAGCTAAATCCCCAGCCCCTCTCTGTGGTTTTCATAAGAAAGATTTTTCCTGAATGCCCTTCAGCCTCCTAGCTCAACTCTTGCCCTCAAAGTTTCCTACAGAATACAGGACATCTCTGCTTAGTGAGTTTAGGGTGAGCTATAAGTTTATACAGGTTGATCATTTCTTGATTTTCTAACACGCAACTTGGTCAGCTCCAATATGCCATCAGCACTTTCCTGTATCAGGTCCATTGTGAAGGTGCCTTTGCTATCCATATATACCTGTGGTAGGTGAGAAACCTAATTCTGGGATTTAGACTGCCATATGTGTAAGTTACTCCATCCAACCAAACCTTTTTCAGTAGACATAGGTATATTTAGAATTAGTTTTTCAAATTCTGTAAAGAAATGATACGATTTTGATTGACTGCACCAGTATCCTGTGTTTACCTTTTCAAGAACTGCCAAACTGTTTTCTAAAATGACTGTGATTTTACATTGCCACTAGCAATGTGTAGGTGTGTATATATATGTTTGTATGTATACATATGTGTGTATATCTTTATTGGATATATAATTCACACATTTTCTCCCATTCTGTGTGTTGTATTTTCACTTACTCTATAATATCCCTTGAAACACACAGATTTTAAGTTGAGTCTGTTTTTTTCTTGTGTTTGTAGTTCTGATCTCATATTCAAGAATCCATTGCTTTATCTGAGGTCTTGAAGATTTACCCCTTTGGTGTTTTGTTAAGAATTCTATAGTTTTAGCTCTTATATGCAGGTTTTTGATTGATTTTGAGTTAATTTTTTGTGTATTTTGTGAGATAATGATCTATCTTCATTTGCTTGCAGATATGTCTCCAGTTGTCCCTGCTCCAATTGTTAAATAGATTATTCTTTCCACATAAAATGATTTTGGCACCCTGATGCAAACCAGTTGGCCAGAGATGCTTGGATTTATTCCACTGGTTTGCATGCCTGTACCAACTGCCAGTACCACACGGCTTGATTACTGTAGCTTTACAGTGAGTTTTGAAGCCAGTAACTGAGAGTGCCACCTGGATTCTGTTTTTCAAATATGATTTTGCATAGTCTAGCTTCCTTGCGTTTCCATATGAACTTTAGGAACAACTTGCAACTTTTTGCAGAAGAAAAAGCTACCAAAATATTGATAGATATTTCACTAAGTCTGTAGACCAATTTCAAGAACATTTGCTAAATCTGTTTAAATTTTCTCTTTAGTCAAGTCATTAAAATTTTGCTTATCTTCTTGCTGTCCTTTGTTTTTACTACCATATGACTTGAAGGTATGAAAATGTGAGTTCTGTTGTTTGAATTTTGTTGAAAGCATTCCTTGATCCAAATTCAATTTATTTGAGGCTGGGGATATATTTCAGTGGCACAAACACTTGCCTGGCAAGCACAAGGTCCTGAATTCAATTTCCAGTACCAAAAAAAAAAAAAAAAAAAAGAGGTATCCAAATTCAATTTATTTGATAATGTTTCACAGACATTTGAAAATAATACTCATGTATAATCACTTATGTGTCTATGTAAATGTATGGCTACACTTTTAAACTGTCATTTAAATCCTTATTTTTTATTTGATACCTAAATTTATATGACTTTGTTTATAGCTTTCACTGTGATTACAGATTTGCAAGTATTCTGTACTGTTAACAGTTGAAAATGTTGAAAATGTTTAGAGCTGTGTTTTTAGATTATAAAGATTTGTAACTGTTAAACATTTATAGTTACTTGCTTCTCATTCCATTTTTTCCTTTCAGTGATCAAAGAATGTATTTTATCCCTTCAAAATTTTTCAATACACATTCACTGAATTTCTATCTTAATGATTAACAGTTGAAGTGACTCATTGTTCTCTGAAGAAGACATTAAAATTTAGTGTTCTTTCTATGTCCTTTCTATGACCCGCTGCTTCATTAATTTCCACCTTGAAATCATCTGGGATTTTATTTCTGGAAAATTAAATTTTGCACGTGCATTAATAGCTAATTAGTCATAACTATAGCTTTCATGTATCCCTTGGCTGTGACAATTAAAGTATGCAAAGTGTTTGGCGTAGTGCCTGGCACGTGCTAACCCCTGAACAGTGTTTGCACTGAAGAAGATGAAGATTGTCGGTATTCTCATTCTTCTCTACAGAGCCCTTCTTCTCTGCAAGCTCTCTTTGGGTGATCTTTGTCCACTTTTGCTATCTCATTACCTAGATGATTTCCAGACATACCTTCTGGGCTCCCCCTTATTTTCTTTTTGGGGGGCAAAGTTTATTTGAAAACATAAAAGTAAGGAGCAAGGGAGAAACTGGCTCTGCAGGGTGAGCTTGGGCCGAGGAAAAGAGGAAGGAGCAAGATAAAAGTACACCCTGGAGGAAGCAGGGTGGGCTGTCTTGGGGAAGGCCAGGAAAGCCTGGGCTCCCTTGTTTTGTCTTCAATTTCCATTATGTTCCACCAAAACCTCAAGCTCAATAGATCCAAATGAAACTACTGCCTGACTCCCCAGTGTCTGAGAACAGAATAAGGAATGCCTGATCCGGAATCTTGGATGTGCCTTTATTTCTCCTCTTACCTTGCCTGCATCCCTGAGCACGATACTTGAGACCAGCGTGTGTATTATACAGGTGTCAATTGTTATTTGACTTCTACGCACTTCTCCTTTAACTGAAAGACATTGCTAATCCCTGTGAAAACCTTTTGAAATGCCATTTCTGTTTGCCCTCCTCCTTAGCACTGCCTTCTTCCATCGTGTTATTTTTTTACTTAGTATTGAATTAGATTTCTTGTTGTCCTCTTTATTTTTTGGCTCCTTCTCTCTTCCACTGTCCTTGCAGTTTAATCCTCCCCAACCACAGCGCCGGTCATGAATTTGTTACACACTATATCCAGGAAGCATCAGTTTAGCCTCCGCCTACCACCGCAGGCTTTCTACTGACACAGATGTAACCCGCACCACCAGCTAGCTATTCACTTTACGGATGACATGCATTCGTTAAATTGGTACACTAATTCCTTCCTAAAAACTGAAATACTTTCTGAAATCTAGTTTCGTCTTTGATACTTTTGGGCAGAAAGTTTTCTTGAACCGTCTCTGCCTATCAAAATCCTACCTATAATTCCAGGACCTTCTGGTAAAACTACTCTTGTCATAAAGCTTTGATTCACAAACCACATATGACTTGTCCCTTCTTTAAGCCATTATAACATTTTGTATGTCTCTGTCAGTGATGAACTATTCTACTTTAAATTTCAGATTTTCAGGATTTATTATCCTCCACTTTTACCAGATCATAAAATATTTAAATGGTTTTGACCTGCTCATCATTTCATTTGTCAGCTTTATTTCTATTTCACAAAGTTGGCACTCAACAAATGCTTGTAGAATATAACAAAGACTCTAAATTAAGACAGAGGAGAATGACTCTTCAACAAATTGTGTTGGGAAAACTGATATCCATACACATAAGAATGAAATCAGACACATCTTGCATTGTACATAGAAACCTATTAAAGATGGATTAAAGTTTAAACATAAGAACTCAAATCATATAACTTCTAAAGTAAAACATAGAGGAAAAGTTTCTGGATGTTGTCCTGGGCAATTATTTTTTGGAATATGACACCAAAACCACAGACGCCAAAGCAAAAGTAGACAAACAGGATTATATCAAACTAAAAAGCATCTGTTCAGCAGAGGAAATAATCAACAGAGTAAAAAATAACCCATGGGCTAGGTGAAAATATTTTATAACCATCTATTTGGTAAAGGACTAATATCTAAAATATGTAAGGAACTCAAAGAACTCAATAGCTAAATCCAAATAATTTAAAAATAGACAAAAGACACATATGGGCATTTCTCAAAAGAAAACATGAAATGGCCAATAAATAAATGAATAATTTCTTGCCGGGCGTGGTGATACGCTCCTGTAATCCTAGCAGTCGGGAGGCTGAGGCAGGAGGATTATTGAGAGTTTGAGGCCAGCCTGGGCTGCAAAGTGAACTCAAGGCCAGCCTGAACTGCATAGTGAGATCCTCTTTCAAAAAGACAAAAAAAAATGTGAATAATTTCTTAATGTCACCAATCATTAGGGAACTCAAATCAAAACCACAGTGAGATATTACCTTATATCTGTTAGAATGACTATTACAAAAAACACCAAAGATGTTAGGGATGATACAGAGAAAAAGGAACATATACTGTTGGTGGAGACATAAAATGGTGTAATTGCTAGGGCAAACAGTATAGAATCTCCTCAAAACATTAAAAATAGAACTATTATATGATCCATCAATTCCACCAGATTTTTCTTGGTGTATCTTCAAAGGAAATGAAGTTAATAACTCAAAGAACTGTACCCACTCACTCCCATATTCACTGCTGTATCGTTCACAATAGCCAAGGCATGAAAACAACCTAAATTTTCATTGATAGGTCAATGGATAAAGAAAATATGCACATATTTAAAGGGATATTATTCAACCTTTAAAAGGCAGCAATTCTGTCATTTTAGACAGAAGGATAATGTGCTAAGTGGAATAAATCAGACACAGAAAGATCAGTAGTGATTGATCTCCCTCATATGTGAAATCTAAAAAGTGAAACTCATAGAAGCAATGGTTTAAGTGAGGATTATCAGCGATGCAGGTAGGAGAGATGGAGAGTGGTTGGTGAAAAGACTCCAAGCTTCAGTTATGCTGTATGAATAAATGCTAGAGATCTAATGCACAGCAATGTAACTACACTTCGACAGCATAATATTGACTACATACCGGAAATTTGCTAAGATGGTAGACTTAAAGTGTTCTCAGTACAAAAGGAGAAGGAAGGAAGGAAGGGAGGGAGGGAAGGAGGGAGGAAAGGGAAAGAAAAGAGAAAAATATAACTGTGAGGCTGTGGATACGTCAATTTGCTTGATTGTAGCATCATTTCACACATATATGTCAAAACAACAGGCTGTACAATTTAAAATATGTAATTTTTACTTGTCAATGATACCTCAATAAAACTGAAAAAATTACTTTTGAAAACATAATCGAGGTTTCTGAAGAAGACTGTGTAAAATAAAGGCTTACTGAAGTATAAAAAGCCTATTTTCTATATATGAATGTATGGAATAGTTAAACATGTGTCTGAATAACACAAGAGAAGGCATCCGCCATTTTTACAAGGGTAGGCCTGAGGGAAACACGTACTTTGAAGGCAAACCGACTG
The DNA here is from genome assembly GCF_000276665.1 of Chinchilla lanigera. Classification (NCBI taxonomy): domain Eukaryota; kingdom Metazoa; phylum Chordata; class Mammalia; order Rodentia; family Chinchillidae; genus Chinchilla; species Chinchilla lanigera. The sequence goes on from NW_004955458.1 coordinate 11,864,488, forward strand.
CAGGAACAGCTGTCGCATATGAATGCAAGTCTTTCTGAGTACTTGATGAAGGGCCGGAGGTTGCCCACTGCCTAGAGTTCTTTAGAAATACTTTACTCTGTGTTGCTTCTGCTAATGCAGAGGTAATAATAGCTTTCAAACACTATACCACATAGTGTGAATAGAAAGAAAATGGAATACAAGTCCAGAAATACAAATTGCATTCCAATTTTGGAGTACAGTGAATATTGGTACTGGAATCTTATTTATTTATTTAGGTGTGTGTGTGTGTGTGTGTGTGTGTATGTGTTGTTGTTTTGTTTTTGTTTTTGAGATAGTTCACTGTGTCGCTTAGGCTGGCCTCAAACTCTCAGCAATCCTCCAGCCTCAGACTCCGAAGTCTGGGATTACAGGCATGCACACCATCATGCCCAGTTTTGAAATTTTATTTGGTAAGCAGTCTGTTGAAAGAAATTTTGTTACTGTTATTTCTTTTTTGTTTTTGATCCTGTAAGTACCAACATAGAAATATGCTTCCAGGAAATTAAACAAACAGCAGGGAAAGAGAACCCGGAGGTAGGGACCCACTTGGTCTACTTCTAAGAGGGTAAGAAAAGGTCGAAAAGCTGGAATGGTAGAAGTAATGGAGAGAGGGAAACGGTGCTGGAGCAAGGACTGTTAAGAAGGATTTTGCAATTGACCTGTAAGTAATTATGACGATATGATGATTGGGTAAAGGAGAAACAAGAAATAGCTCCTAAAGTTTTGATGCCGAGCAGGGGAGAGCTAGATATATTATGGAGGAGGGAAAGAGGAAGAATTTAAAAGGTTGTTTTCTTTACTCCTATGTAAACAGGTTTTCTTCTTACTTCTCTCATTGCTCCTTCTCGGTCTTTGTTTTTACTTTTGATTTTTTTGAGACAGGGGCTCACTATGTTCTTCAGATTGGCCTTGAACTTGTAGCCTAAGCTGGCCTCAAATCCATGGTGATCTTTCTGTCTCAGCCTCCTGAGTGCTGGGATTACAGGTGTGTGCCATCGTGTCTGGCTTCTTTCTCAGTGTTATATATCAGTTTCTCTTTTTTAGTTTATCCCTCTAAAAAATAGTACTTTCAGACAATTCATTAATATCTGGGCAATGCCAGTCAATCAGAGACCTCTTTTGCACAGCAAATAGAAAAAATTTTAAGGCTTGATCATCTCCAACGTTATCAACATAGAAAAAAAATGATATGATTGTATGCTCCTGGGATTTCATCAATTGGGAATTAGTTTGATAACCAGAAGCCTATTATAGTATAGTTGTATAGTTTTGGGGGTTTTTGTTAAATCAACTTTATTAGGATATAAATTATACATAATAAGATATATTCATTGAATGTACTAGTAGTTGAATTTTGACAAAAATGCCTATGTACTCCATGTAGCCATTATCCTAATTGAGATAGAATTTTCATCACCACCGAACATGACTCTTGGCTGTCACCCACCAAAGGCAGACATCATTCTGCCTTCCACACCTGTAGGTTAATTTTGCTTGCTGAAGAATTTCACATAGAATTACATAATGTGTGCTCCTTCGCATCTAGTTTCTTTAACTCAAAAAGTGCGTTGGAGCTGGGCATTGTTTTCGTCCAGTCTAGTTTTTGCCCATCATGAAGAAAACTCTTGCTTACATTCAGTTATGTCTTCATATGGAGATATGTTTTTACTTTTCTTAGATAAATACCAAGAGAATTGCTAGATTATATGGTAATTGTGGCTTAACTTTATAAAAATCTTTCAAAATGGTATCTCAATTGTGTGTTCCATTTTATAGTCCCACCAGCAATGTATGAAAATACTGACTGTTCCGTATGCTTGCTAAGTTTTTGTACAATGACTTTTTAAAAATTTTAGTCCTTCTTGTAGGTGTGTAGTAATGTTTTATTGTGTTTTCATTTGAATTACTCTTACGACTATTAATGATGAACATACCTATGATTATTGACCATTTGTGTATTACCTTATGAGTAGTGTCCAAATACTTTGCTCTTTTTTTTTTTCTTTTTGGCTCTTTTGTTTGGTTGGTGTATTTTTCATGACAGGGTCTCACTATGCAGTTCAGGCTGGCCTTGAACTCATAATGTAGCTCAGGCTTGCCTCAACATCATGGTACTCCTCCTGCTTCAGCCTCCCAAGTGCTGGGATAACAGGTGTGTGCCATCACACCTGTTGATGGTTTTTTAACTGAGTTGTTTGCCTTCCAACTATTGAACTGTAAGAAGCCTGTATGGGCTTCAAACTTGTGATCCTTCTGCCTCAGCCTCCTGAGTACCTAACATTATAGGAATGTACCACTGTGCCTGGCTAAGATACCACTTGTTTGTCAGATATACATAGCATAAATATGTAGCCTGTGTAGTTACCTTTAGCCTGTGTAGTTACCTTTTTGTTTTATTGAAGGTGATTTTCAAAGAGTAGAAGTTTTTAATTTCAATGCCATCCAATTTCTCACTTAAATATAAAGTGATAAGAGATTTAGGAACTAAAACTCAGCTCCAATTTGTAATCTGTATGTTGCTCTCTTTGGATGTTTAAAACTTGCAGAATTGGCCTAAAGTCCAAGAAAAGTTTACAAAAGTCCATGAACATGGCGACCACTTTTGCTTATGTTAGTAGCTATCATTTAGATGGTGCACGGTACAGAATATGTTAAATATAACACATAGTATTTCATTTAATACTGATAAAACCCCTTGCTGAAGAGGAAACTGGGACTTAGAATACTAAAGTAATTAGGCTAAAGTCACCCATACATTATCAGTGGGAGGGACAGAAGTTCTCGGCACCTCCTCAAATCCTGCCTCAGCAGCACGACCCGGTGCTCAGGGTGAGCGGCCTGCATCGCCACCTCCAGCTCTCATTAGCTTCCTTGATGCCACCTTCCACGGCTCCTCGGCTGCTTTCCTCTCAGTGAGTGCCCGCCCGCGTATGGCGTGCTGAGTCACAGGCTGTGCACATCTCGCTGGGTCCTCTCGGTCCTTGTGAAAGTGCCGGTTCTTCATAACCAGCTTCTCCGGAGGTCCCTCTTTATCATGTATCTCGTCCCTGGACTCCACAGTCTTAGGCCTAGGCAATGTGCTTAGCAGGAAAGACCTTCACTGCCCCTGTCCAGAGCTTTCGGCAGAGCTGGCTTCCCTGAGAACCCAACAGTGCCTTTTCCTGAGGGCCTTCCGCGATCATCCACAGGGACTCCAGCCCTCTCCACCTGGCCAAACGCAGGGAAGACTTCCTCCAGCAGTTTGCTGGATACGCGCTGAGGAAGGCTTGGACTGTGAGGGGTGCGCTGCGGCAGGCAAAGCACACGCGCAGCGGTGTTCCACGGCGTGGCGTATGGTCCAGCTCCACTTTGGCAGTCTCAGCACGCGTTCATTCGTTTCCAAGTGGCTAAGGCTAAAGCCTTTATCCTTAAGAACGAAAACTTCTACTTTGCTGCATTTCTCAAATAGTTTGCTCATTTCTTCCGTGATGTCAGGAGGAAGATTGCCAGCAAAGATGGCTACAGTGGGTAAATACCTTCCCTCCTGGATTCTTAAAATCCTTCTGGTTAATCTGAAGCCTTCATTTTTAGCTACTAGCCTGTTGCCCCTTTTCAGGTATTGGTGGTGGTGGCGGCTGCTGGTGGAGATGTTGATATACTTCTCGGGAGTATGGTTCTACTTCTCCAAGTTAAAGCTTTTATTTCTCTGCATTTCCTGCATTTTACACCTCAACACTGATTGTTCTCTCCCCAGATCAACAGCCCTTTACTATACTTACTTAACGCTTGCAATAGTTTTCTTCTTTTGTAGGTTCTTGACAATTTCCCATGCGCAAAAGCATGTTATTTCTTCCGTTTTGATTGGTATGCCTTGTGTTTATTTTTCTTACTGCAAACTACTGGCTAGGATTTCCAGCACATGGTGAGTAAGATATGTTAGATATGACATTTGGTATTAATTTTCACTTCTTTCTAATGGGACTTCCGGCACCGAACTGGATGGAAACCACCTAGTTTCCGAGATTTCCTTGCTATCAGGGTTCTATGTTTGATTAGATTATACTACTTAATTGCTTCTACACGTACTGGGAAAGGCGGTGCTAAACTAAAGATTTTCTTACACCTCCCTTTAGTTGTTTGCTGATGGGAAACATAGTTGTAGAGATGTTAGGTTTCTGCAGAGACTACTGGTTTCATAGCCATCGAGAGGAAGGTGCAATAGCAGCAGCAGCTTCCTGCCGTCTAGATTATAGCTACAAAGTTGTGTTTGTTTCACTTTTAATTTTCATAGATCTAGTAATAGATATTTGATTCCCTACCTTTTTAATCAATACAGAAGAGGTTATTCCACAAAAGGTCAAATTCATGATGTTCTAAAGGCCATTTGCTGATCTCAGTTTATACCCAAATCTTCTGGCTATTCTAGTGATTCTGTAATGATCTAATTATCTGCATTAAATTTGTTGTTGTTGTTGCTGTTTTGTAGTGCTGGAGACTGAACCCTGGGCCTTCACTGTGAACTACATCCCTAGCCTTTTATTATGTATTTATTTTAATTTTGAGATTGGCCCTTGCTAAGTTATCAAGTTGCCCAAGATGAGCTCAAACATATGCTCTTCCTGCCTCAGCTTCCCAGAGTGCTGAGATTACAGGCATAAACTACCATGCATGCTAAATTTGCTTAAAATAGTCCAGATATTTCTGTTTAAAATACTTCAGGTGGTTTCTCTTTCCAGCATTGAATCCTGACTAATGCCAATGGCCAGGATAAATCACCCAACACAGATTCGTGTAGACAATACTTAGAAGATATACCAATAAACAGTCAGTTGAAGCACAAGAAATTGAGTCCTTGGGAAGGCAGCTGTGCCAGAGTCTCCATCACAAGAAAATAAGTGTGCCCTCCTTATCAGCACACCAAGATGCCAGCTTTGGCACAAGACGCCAACTTTGGCACAGTTGTGTGTTGAGGCTGAAGCTTTTATCCTGGGGCTCTTGAGGCTCCTTCTGTTTCCTATATCTAAGAACAAATTGGGTCCCAAAGCACATGACAAGATTATATATTCCCTCAAGGTGAAGGTGTCTCAACAAGGACAGGAGCCCAGAGACAGGGAAGTAAGCAGGGCAGTTCAAAATTTCAAAAAAAATCATTTGAAGACAAATATGCAAAACTGCTTCATAAAATATTTAGTAGATATATGATTCTTATTGCTCCAAGATTTTACAAAGTTTTTTGCAATGTGTTTTTCTTTTTATAATATTAAGGACCGTAAATAGCCAGATAGATTGTCTAGGCCATTTGTTACCCAATTTAGAAATCCCTTCAGTATCACTCACTACTGGCTACTCAATTTCTATCTGAACAATTGGAGTGACATTAATTTCTTCACTAACTTGGCTAGTCTATATCTGCAATCATCAGAAAATATTTTTTAGTTGAATACAGCATCAGATCGCTGTAATCTTTTCTGCCTAACGATCAGCATTTAGTTTCTAATACTTACCTCTGTCTCACAGTATATCTATTCCTACTCTCAAAATACCTCAATTTCTTTATAGGAAATTGTATCTTTTCCATTATGTATGACCTTCAGAGGGGAGACCTGTGTGGATACCTTCCGCCAGAAAGGGAAAAATCCTTTCCTTCCATACCCACGTATATGTGGCATAAGTTTGGCCAGACACACACTTTGATGGAGATGTTTAATCTTGAGAGAATGTGGCATGAATGGAAGGAATAGTTGGAAGTCACTTTGCACAGACGTCGTGAGAAGACTATACATTCCAATTCTGAGACAGTGACTTTACTTTCAGCTTCCAAATTGAGTTGTGTTAGCTTGATTATTGTCTACTTCAGGACCAATCTTCTAATCTAAATTTTAGATGCGCCAAATAGCCTTCTGCTGGTTGAACTATCTTTAAGTTTGTTGCACTGGCTTGCAATTCAAATCTCTACCCAAACCCTACATATAAAAGGGTGAGTGATTTTCTTCCAGGACCCAGCCTCTACTTAACTTATTGGTTATAAAGGACAGAAGTTACTCTAGCTGCCTCAGAAAATGAGGCTTCAATTGAAAGATTACCAAGAAGCCTCAAAACACTAAGCAGAGGTCTCAGAGTTGAATTTAGGGAAATGGAGCTGGGAAATGGACAGCTAGGAACTGTGTTCCACATTCTATTTCATACTTGTGTCTCTGTTGTGGCTTTACTGTTGATTTTGCACATGTGTTCTGGTCTCGGTTTTTTCTAGATTCTTCTTTCACATCTCATATTAACTATTCATGGCTTAATTGCCCAATCTACCATCATGTGACTACAACTTTATATCACTTAGTTCAGATTATTAAGGGACAAATTTGCTGTCTGGCTGGCTTTGGGCTAGGTATTCACTTTTGATCAAATAAGCTGATGAAAAGAGAGAGTCAGATTAATGAATTGTATGTCTCTCTGGACACTGTGGATAAGATAGCTCAAGGTATAAGATAAAGTTGGGGATGCAGTAAGTTCCTGATTTATGAATGAGTCCCATCCTGGGAGAACGTTTGTAAGTCAGATTCATTCATAATCTTATACAGAACATCTGTAAATCTTATACAATACTCTTGTGAAAGTTCACAACACAAATGTTCATAAGTCTTGGATTCCCTGTACCTGCAAAGCAGCCGATTGGCTCAGTATACTCTTGGTGGATTATTTCTAAATAACCCCCATAAAACCAGACTCTTTGGAAAACATGTAGCCTGGGAATTAGCAGTTATCCTCTTCTAAGAATCACCCTAGGTTCCACTTTCTAAAAATAATCTTTCTCACCAAAGGAGACCCGTTTCTACTTACCGGTTGTTGCCCCTGCAGGTTGAGAGAAAGTCATAATCTATTTGTCACATTCCAGGGTTTCTCAAAGTGATGTCCTTGGGCCACCTGCATTAGAATTTCATGGGAAGGTGCTTAGAATGGAGAAAGATTCTTGGCATTCACTCTAGGTTGACTGAGTCAGCGTATCTGCAGTGTCTGAAGGAGTATAAGGAACTGGGCATCTGCGTTTTAACGTCTTCTCCAGGTTATTATCAAGAACATTAATATTTGCAAACATTGAGCCAGACTATAAAGTTCTTGAGGGCAATGACCTGTTTGTCTTGTCTAGGATTATATCACTGACACGTTGCCTGGAATGCATAAGATGCCTAATAAGTTTACTGAAGAATTAATAAAATGTCTCTTATATCAACAGTACAATTCTGAGTATATACAAATGTGTAAGACCGTGAAGAGGCTTACCCTATAATTAGCAACTGAATTATAGCTCATGAATTTCTAAGAATGCTCATAATGTGTCAAAAATAAGCCCATTATTGTGATATTTTCACAGCCCAAATTATGCTTTGCTGTCATGCTAGTCTTGCTTTCAGCCCACATGTTCATTCTTCTTTCCCAGATGTATTAGGTATGTCCTATATGAGTTCAACTAATTACTCTTGCATCAGACTATTTTAAGGTAGAACCATTTATCTACATTTAGCTCTGCTGTTCATTTTCTGTTACTTCTATTATGTTTTATAATTGTAAAGTCAAAAAAACAAGTATAATCTGAATGGGAATGTGAGGGGGTGCTGGCCTTGCATATGACTTGCATGTTATAATCCTAAATGTCTCCTCAAAACAGAAGTAGATCATAGTTTGTCTTTGATCACCTTTTCTATTTTGTAAAACCACTGTCTTGATAGTGCTTGAGAGCAAATATAATGGGAGTTTTTACTTATAATTTATACTGCTAATTTCATGAACCTTTTGAAATTCTATGTTTCTGAGAGTTACAAGTCTTTTGTCTTTCTGTGTCACTGAGTTAAGGTGTTAGGACTTTGGAGAGAGTGCTGTATTCTAGTTCTGCCCTCCTTTTACCTGAAAGATAGTAATTTTCCTCTTCTCTTTGCCACTGAAAGGTTACCAACTGTGGCAAGTTCCCTCCTCCCACACCTGTTCCCCGTCCCTAACTTACCTGTGGGTCCTGGTGCTAGCAGTTCTATGGACCCACAAAGATTTAGGTTAATTTTAACCCATTTTTTACGCAGGTTTCCTTTCACCAACATGAAATACACCTCAAATTCACAATATATCCAAAACCCAGACACTTCTTTTCCCCCCACTGCTATCACCCTGTTCTAATCACTTAACCTGGTCTGGTCTAAGCAACTACTAACTGGATTATTGCAAGAAATTTCTTTGATTTGTCTCCATGCTCCCATCATTGCAATACCCTCACAGCCTACTCTCAATGTAGCCATAAGAATGGTGCATTGAAACACATGAGAAATGGTTTTCCTCTACCTAAACTTTCTGCATGGATTCCAATCCACTCAGGCATTGGTCACTATCTTTATAATCACTTAAAAAATCCTATGTGCTGTAACCTATAGTTAGCACTCAATAAATTTTTATAGGGTGAATAAACAAATTTAAAGATCTATTATTCTCCTTGTTCTCAGATTAATAATCCTAGTCGCGCAAAGGTTTCTTCGAGGACATGGCTTCCAGAGGTCTCTTCTAGTTAACTTCCCTACATGAATTTTACTTTTTTAGCATTCTTAAATGGTGACAACACAGTGAACATAGAGCTCTGACTTTTATGTAACCAGTGAAGTGTATTTCACACAGCCTCTGTCACTGGATATGTACTAACTTTTTCGGCAGCTGTGTCATAACATTGGATCACATTCTGTTTCCAGTTAACAAAAATCATTGCATCCTCACTCAGAAACTGATGTTAATTCAAATTACTCTTTTTGCACTTATGCAGTTGGTGTTTTGAAACTGTATAAGAACTGACCCAAAATTATCTTCTTTCATAGAATTTGATTATTTTTGTTCAAAGAAATTTGCATCAATGACTCTAATTTCCCAGTTTTGCTACTATGGCAACACTTGGAACTATTTATTTTAACCATCACATTTCCCAACAGCTTGTCCTCTTCATTTTTCTGCTTGTTTAGAATGCAAAAGTTGTTTTATTTTGAGGTTTTTTTGTTGATGATATTTAATAGATCACTTTAATATTTCTCCTAATATGACCAATTATAGAAAAAAAGTTAAATTCTATTTAGAAGGTTTGGGTACTATCCCATCTTACACTTTTTTTTTTTTTTTTTGGTGCTGGGAATCGAGCTCAGGACCTTGCACTTGCCAGGCAGGCACTTGTGCCACTGAGCTAGATCCCTAGCTGTACCTCTGTAATCTTGGAGAAGTAAATTAAATACTAGCTCTCAATTTTATCACCTAACATGAGGATGATGTTAACTCACATTTGTTATTCTATAGAGTTATTTTAAACTTCATCGAGATCATGAAAAGAACAAAAGAGGGGCTGGGGATTTAGCTCAGTGGCACAGTGCCTGCCTGGCAAGTGCAAGGTTGTGAGTTCAATTCCCGGTACCGGCAAGAAAACAAAACAAAACAAAACAAAAAAAAAAAATGAAAAGAACAAAGGAGTATTGATATAAAATAAACAAATGGAAATGGCCAGAGACCCTAAGTTGACTTATGATTAGATTAATGTCTCTTATTCTAGTACTTATTTCCTTTACTGTGTAGATATATAATATAGCAAACTGGTTTGGAAGCAGGAATATCTGAGTGCTAACCTTAATTTTCTCACTAACCAGCTGAGTCACCTTGGAGAGATAGTATAGCCTGATAGGTTTTATTTCTGTAATCTAAAAAACAATATGAATTACCTATATATTTCCTAAGATGCCTCTTTGAAGTTTTACATATCCACCTTAAGGGCCTACTAAAGAATAACTGATATCTTATTTATACATTTGTCTTCATAGAGGTGCAAGGTACACATCTTTTATAATGGTTATATTTATGTTGCATTTCAAATAGGAGCCGAGGTGTAGTTCCTGTAAAAGTCTGTTTTGAAAAAGCCCTGAAACACCAAATTGAAACCAGTAAGGTTTAGTTCAAATAATTCCAACAACCTCTTGACCTAAACTACAAAGAATTTTAGTGTCGGTAGAATTTTCTACTTTTGTAACTTAAATCTCTGTCCAAAACCTGTAATAACAATAATGTATGCTGCTTAAAAACAGTTGATCTTTTCATATGACATTTAAAAGACACATAGTAGCAATAAGTTATTTCATTTTTTCTTTATAGAAGAATTTCACTTGAACTTTTGTGCAAAAATCGCAGTTAAAATCAATTTAGAAATTAAAAAGAGAACCTAAGCTATGAGCAATAGAAAAAAATGTTTAGGATTTTTTTTTTAATGTTTAGGCTGTTAATTCAAGTTCTTTTCATAAAGTGTATTTTTACAGAAAGCATGGTTAAGTATCCAGGAAAATTAAAATAAATACTATATTATTCATTCTCTCAGTACTGTAATGCACTACTTCTTAATTTATAGGCATACACTTGAATTCTTTTCCTCCTTGGGAGTCACCACCTGTTTGCCTTCTTGAAGAGAGTCCATTACCTACAAAGAGAATCCCAGATGGAAGAGTGTCTTCTGAAATTTGGCTTCTTCTTTAGTACAAATTTGCAGTACATAATGACTACATTTATCATGGGGAGTATGTATGGATACATTTTTAAAAATGAAATTTGGCTTCACAGCTTCTAAGAAATCACTCTCTTGGTTTTCCTGTATCCCAGTGTCAGCTAGTTTTCAGGGCCCTTTCCAAGTTCCTTATCTCCTTTAACCCTAAAAGTGGAAGTGCATGAAGGATTAGTTTTCAGATTTTTTTCTCTTTTCTATCCCACTAATTTCCACGGCTTTTAACTTACCTGTGTACTGCTGCCACTCTTATTTATAGCTTTAGCCCAGAACCTCCCCCTTGAACTCCACACTCACTTAAACATCTGCTTACCAGATTCCTCTACTAGAAAGCTGCAAACACTAGTCTCCAAACACATTTCTCCTCCCTGCAAAAGACTTTGCCCCCAGAGTGCTGCATCTCAGTAGACTTTCTTCTGAGTGCTCAGCCTAAATCCTTGTGGTCCTTCTTGACTCCTTTCCTTCATACCCACGATCTCATTTATGAGCGAACCCTACCTCTGTCTTTAAATTGAGCCTAGGCAAGGTAGATCAGTGAGTACTAGGCTGCAGTGGGACAGGAGTAAGAAATTCTGTGTGCTAATACATAGCAAGATGACTATACACAATCCTGCCATTACGGTTTGTGTCTAGATGTCCTCTCCACCCCTCATGCAGTCATGGGTGGTGGGTCTTCAGAGGTGGCTGAATCTAGAGTGTGTGATACTGGGATTGATTCATGCAATGCTAGGCTCAAGGGCACCAGGATTAAGGGTGTGAGTGCTGCCCGCCATAAGCAGTCTGGATAAGATCAAAGAGGCGGAAAGATAGTGCTGAGGTTCCTTTTTTTTTTTTTTTTTTTTTTGTGCTACCTTCTGGCTACCATGAACTGTTCTCTGTGATGCCCTTCTGACCAGCCCCTCTGCCTTGAGCCACTGAATCATGGACTGAAACCTCTACAAACTATATGTTAAATAAACCTTTCCTCCTTTAACTTGTGGATGTTGGGTATTTTGTCTCAGCAATGAGAAAGTAACTAACATACCTGCCTCACTCGAGCTTTGAAAATGAAGGTGGAGAAAGGTAGATCAATGAGGACTAAGGGTACTAGTTTACAGCAAGATGGGAGAGGGAAGTTCTGGTGTACAATTGCACGGCAGATGGATTATAGATGATAAAGTAACTCTTTCTTTCTTTCTTTCTTTCTTTTTTGTTTTTTTGAGACAGGGTCTTGCTATACAGTTCATACTGGCCTTGAGCTCACTTTGTAACCCAGGCTAGTCTTGAACTTGCAACGATCCTCCTGCCTCAGCCTCCCGAGTGCTGGAATTACAGGTGTGTGCCACCGTGCCCAGTTCTTTCTTTGTGTTGCAGTGCTGGGGACTGAACCCAGGGCCTTCACACCCAGGGCTTTCACACAAAGGGCCTTCACCTACTCCTGCCCAACCTCCCTTTGGAGACAGGATTTCACTAAGTTGCACTAGCAGGATTTAAACTTGTGTTCCTCCTGCCACAGCCTCCCAAAGTGCTGGGATTACAGGGCCCTGCCACCACGGCCAGTTGTACTGTACATTCCAAAAGCTAGATGAAAAGATTTTGGAAGTTGTCCCTTTGAAGAAATGATACCTCTTTGAGGAGACAGCTATGTTTAACCCAATTTTTACACAGTGCACACATTATCAAAGGATTTTATAGCATTCCATTAAGATGTACAAGTCTTATTTTAATGTATCAGTTAAAAAATAAAAATAAATTATATTTAGAACTCTAATATTTCTCACTTCTGCCTACTACTACCATGTTGTAAATTATAACTTTTTTTTGCCTATAGAACTATGATAATAAGACATTCCTCTAAAGGTATACATAAAGATCAAATGAAATAATTGAAAAGTTGTAATATGCAAATATAAAATATTACTACATGGATTAATTGCAGACCTGGGATATAACTGAAGCCTCCTAACTTAGAGACCTTTATCCATAATTTATTATATGAAATATTTTCCGTGACTTTTAGCATGATTTAGGCAATTCCCTTGCTTGCATAGAGTAGAATATAATTATCAGTCCTGACATATGTGTGTTGTTTACTTGAATTCTATAATCACATCTCACCTGTTTGAGTTATATATGGAAAAATAAAACAGATGCTCTTGCTACAAAACTTCCTTGACAAATTTTTGCAGTTACACATGATGAAGACCATTGTCAAACATTTCTCTCTATGGTATTGTCAGTCTATTTATGCCGACTTCTTCCTTAGAAGAAATATTCATATTAATAGAATTTGAATAATTAAAAAGAAAAATTATATCAAGCAGGAACTTGTCAATAGAAACTAAGGAAACATCAGGCAGTTAAGGAGAATTTCAGCGATGATATTAATTTAAAATTGTATTATTTCTTTGATCTGCTGGAAAGTTGGGTGATACAATTAGCTTTATGTTTTTGACTTTTCTTTCTAGTTGCTGCAACAAGGCTAAGAAACAGTTTAAATCCAAATTATTTTGCCCTCTTCCTTACCCAGTTACAGACCCCTTCCTCTTTACAGTGGGTGAGAGCGGAGGGAACTGAGAGTGTTTTTACCCGCCTTACTGTATTGTTTAAGAAAGGTACCAAAGAGTTGGTGTGGTGGAGTGGAAGGGACACGGGATTTACACTTGGAGGTTCTGACCTCAGTGTCCTACTTGATGATCAGACTTCACTCAAGTCCCTTTTCTAGCTCCAATTATAGAAGAGGAAAACTAATAAACCTATCCATTGGGTTGTCAGAGGAATTGTTTATCCAATCTTTTTTGTTTGTTTGTTTGTTTGTTTGTTTGAGACAGGGTCTCGCTCTGCAGTTCAGGCTGGCCTTGAGCTCACTTTGTAGCCCAGGCTGGTCTCAAACTCGCCACTATCTTCCTGCCTCAGCCACCTGAGTGCTGGGATTACGGGGGTGAGCCACCATGCCCGGCTTGTCAGAGGAATTCTATCATAATCCTCAAGCAATTTAAGAAATTTAGAAAGGTGCTTGTCAAAGCAGGGGTGGTGGCAACTGGGTGGTTGACTGTTATGATTAGCTGAGTCTTTTTTTTTTTTTTTCTTTTTTTTTTCACTCAATGTCACAATCCACTTTCTGTTGTTACAACAGAATGCCTGAGCCTGGGTAACTTATACAGAAAAGAGATTTACAGCACTCTGAGAGGCTGAGACATAAGAATCTCAAAATAAAATGAAAAGTTTTTTTTAAAAAAGGTGATCTCAAAAGGGCTGGAGATGGAGCTCAGTGTGATGGCCTTGGGTTCAAGCCACAGTACTGCAAAACGAAATAAAAAATATTTTAAAAAGAAAAAGAAGGAGGGAGGGGGGATTTAGCCCGTGGCGCTGGAGGCTGGAAGTCCAAGATCACGTGGTCATACCTGTTCAGATTCCACTTCTTATGATACCCAGTGAAGGGCTGACAAGGGAAAGGGAAAATACGTGAATACAGAACAGAAGTAAGAGGGATGAGGAGCTTGCTCCCAAGGTAACTTACCAGTCTCTCTACAGCAAGCTCACTCATTCCTGTGAGAGGGCGTTAATATATTCACATGGACGCCACTTCTATGGCCCAAACACCTCCCACCAGCTACCCCTGCAGTACTGACACACTGAGGAATGAAGCTTCAACATCAGTTTTAGGGGGTACAAACCATACTCAGATCTTAGCAGTCAGTTACAGCAAATAGCCCCAGTTTTGCCTATGTAAGAGTTCTGGATATAGGAAAAACCTTAGGCTGATGGCTTCCTTCTTATTTTTCTTTAAAAAAATATATATATAGCCATAAGAGTTCTCAAGAAGTTCAAATGAGGATCACCATACGATCTATTATTCACTGTGAAGTACTGAAATTCTTCAGTTCAAAAGAATTGAAAACAGTTATTCAGACAGATACATGTACATCAGTGTTCATGATAGCATTATTCATGGTAGCCAAAAGTGGAAACAACCAAAATATCCGTCACTGGATGGATGGATAAATAAAATACGGCACACTCATACAATTAAGTATATTATAGTCATAAAAAGAAATGAGATGGAGATATATGTTACTGCGTAGATAAATCTCACAAACATCATGCCAAGTAAAAAAAAGTCGGACACGAGAGGTCACATAATGTTTGATTTGATTTACATGAAATGGCCAGAATAGCTAAATCTGCAGTGATAAGAAGTATGTTAGTGGTTTTTAGGGATTGAGGAGAGAGAGATGGGGAGTGACTGCTTAATGGGTCTGGGCTCTGCTTTGGAGTGACGATAATTTTAGGGGACTGTACAGTGGAGATGGTTACCCAACACGTGAATGTATTGTCCTTCATTGTATATTTTTAAATGGTTAATTTTGTATTATGTGGGCTGCACCTCAACAGAAAGAAAGCAAAAAACCAAAGAAGTAAGTAGTTTCAGGGGAAAAAAATTAAACTATTTCCAATATTGAGACTAAAGAAAATTATCTTTGAGGAAACAAATCATCAGGAGTATCTTTATCTGAATGCAATGTTGGTTTCGTATCATTCTATACAAGGTCCTTTAATGACTCTAAGTGAAAAATATTTTAGTGGGAAGTGGAGGTAAGAAGAAAAGAGAGTGGGGAATTAGCTATATTCATTTTTGAGGGGCTGGCTTGAGGGAGAGATAAGTTAAAAACATCTAGAGGAGAAGCTGCTCTGTCTACTTTCTGGAATCTATCATAAATATTTCCTTTATTCAGATTTTTGGAAGCTGTGGAGCTCGAGTGAGCTTGAGATTATACTCTCTGTGAAGTATCCGGGCACAGAATAGCCTATATTTTAAAATTTAGTCAATCTGGATGCAGGAGTAGGATCCACGGGCAAATGAAGCGAATGTCAGACATGAGAAGTGATGAGTGACAAGGCTGAGGCAGGGAGGGTTCTCCTGAGAAAATGTCCGTTCAAATACCCAAAGTAGGGGGAATTATAATCTCATACAGGTCCCTGCAGCAAATCACACCCTCTGTATCCTCAGAGAGGAAGGGTTTTCTTTTTCCTCCACCAAATGAGATCATGTGTGTCATGGCTTCTGTCGCGATGTCCCCCCGAAGTCTCATGCAGTCATAGGTGGGTTTTTTCAGAGGTGGCTGGATCTAGAGTGTGTGACACTGGGATTGATTCATGGTGCAATGCTAGGCTCAAGGGCACTAGGATTAAGGGTGTGAGTGCGGCCTGCCCTAAGTAGCCTGGATAAAGCACAAGGGATAGAAAGAACTGTGGTTGTCCCTTGCTTGTTTTGCTACGTTCTGGCTGTCAAGAACTGTTTCTCTGCTCCAGTATCTGTCTGTCTGCACAGCGCCCCATCTTGGACCCAGCCAATTATGTACTGACACTTCTGCAAATTGTGAGCTAAACAAACCTTTCTTCCTGTAACTCTCAGTGTTGGGTGTTTTGTCACAGCAAGACAATGTGTGTAGTTCTTATAAAGTTGTATATCAGTGTACCGTCATTGCTATTGACGTCTAGCAATAATAGCTAACATGTAAACAACGTACTTGAACGGCACTTTCACATACTGTATTCCTTCACTGTTCTTGAATATTTGTTGAATACTAATCATTTGCCAAGTAGTGTAGGCAGTATTGTCAACAGTTTAAAAAAGAATGAATGAAGATTCTGAAAGCCTAAGATTTATCCTAAGGCATATAACCTTTTTTTCTCTCTTTTTTGAGACAGGGTCTCACTATGTAGTTCAAGGCGGCCTTGAGCTCATTTTGTAGCCCTGGCTGGCCTCAATCTCGACCTTGCGAAGATCCTACTGCCTCAGCCTCCCAAGTGCTGGGATTACAGGAGTGTGCCGCCATGCTCAGTTTAAGGCATGTACTTTGGACACCGAGATTTTGGATCCTGCTTTCCAAACCTTGCTGCCCACAAAGGCTGAAATAACCAAGAACTATGTTTACCAAAGCCTTTGATCTTTATTAAATCCTGAAAGAGATTATGAATACCGTGAACTAAGTTTAATTTTTTTTTTTTGGTACTGGGAATTGAACTCATGATCTCATGCTTGCCAGGCAAGCGCTTATGCCGCTGAGTTACATACCCAGCCCATAAATTTTTTTTTTTTTTGGTACCAGGAATTGAATTCAGGACCTTGCACTTGCCAGGCAGGTGCCTGTACCACTGAGCTATATCCCCGGCCTTGTGAACTAAGTTTAATCATTTCTATTTCTGTGGGTACAGTGGCATTTTAATTACGATTACATGGAGTTTTCAGGAGCCAGGCTACTAAATGCATGCACACAATGCTTTACATTATTCACTAACATTTATCAAGTGTTCACTGTGTGTCTATCTCATTTAATCCTTAACCTTCAGAGAAAAGTTTATCATCCCTCATTTTTTTGTGTATACGGAAAATAAGGCTCAAAAAGAGTAAACCATTTACTCAAAGTTACAAACACCAATGATCCAACAATCCTTGTAGGAGAACATTTAAAGGCTCGTGAAAGTCAGAGGCAGAACCAATAGACATCCATGATGTCCACCTGAAGATCAATGGGACATGAGGTAAATGTTGAACTAAGAATAAAAGGAAAAGAGAAGACTGGATCCATACCCAGTCCTGCTTAACGCCAAAACTCAAAGCCTAGCCACTCCGCTGTACTGAGACACAGCTATGGCAAGTTTATAATAATTTGATTCCCTACCCAGATAATTATGGTAATAAATTTGGAGCCATTACCATCATAAGCACTCTGGAAGGCTGAGACAGAATGGTTGTAAATTCAAGCCATACTGGGCAATTTAGGTGCTTAATGAGGACCTGTCTTAAAAAATAAAATAGGGCTGGGAATCCAGCTCACTATAAAGGCCCTGGGTTCAATACTCAGGACCGGAAAAAGAAAGTTGAGGTTACTAAGCATTTTTCTACTGTTGGATTCGGTATGCTGAAAGCCTAGTATCTATCCTTCTGACTTTTTTTTTTCCTGCGCAGATGGGCATAACATACTAGATTACAGTAACTAACGGAAGGTTGTGATGATTGAAATACTTTTTAAGTGCTGCTGTGTAGTAGTTAGGGCACAGGTACTCAAAATTCTCAGTTGTGCCAGGATTTAAGGACATGGGAAGTCGTATTCATGAAAGTGGGCGAATTTCTCCTCTGGAATGCATTTCCTGTACTGTGAATGAGACGATAGGATTTCCAAGTTTTAGTGGTCTTTGTATGAAGGTTTAATCTGCCTCTTCAGGCACTATTCCCACGTCAAACTGTTCATCTCTTAGCTTTTCAATTTATTAACTCATTCAACAAATTTGAGTTTCTTTCTTTCTTTTTTTTTTTTTGTCTTTTTGAGACAGGGTCTTGCTGTGCAGTTCGGGCTGGCCTCGAACTCACAACGATCCTCCTGCCTCAGCCTCCCGAGGGCTGGGATTGCAGGCATGTGCTACCATGCCCGGCTCAACAAATTTGGGTTTCTATGGGCGCTGCGAATAATAGAATCACGGGTTGTCTGTGTATGGAGCTTCCAGTTCAAAGGGATAACAATAAATATTTTTAAAGCCAATGAAAGTCTTAATTAATAATTAAACTATTGCAAAGGTGCTAAAAAGGAAATAGGATGATGTGTACCTCTTTCTTCACCGTCATAAAATGAAACACGATAGGCTCTTTCATCTCCCCAAATGACCTTGCGCGGTCATCAGATTTTTAAGAAGGAAAAACACGTTAGTAACTTACTTTCAACCAGTGAACAAATAGCTACTAATCTTGAAAACTGCATAGCGTCTTGGAAAGGGGGTGGGGGTAGGGGTGCGGGAGAGGGGGGTTGTTGCTTCTCCAAAAGAGCAGTGAGACAGTCTTTTCTTTCAACTTATTTTGTATTTTATTTTATTTATTTATTTTTATCAAAAGGACAAACCAAAAGGAGTCTAGAGTCGCACCGCAAAATTGCTAACCGAGTCCGGCTTCCAGTGCTTCTGCTCCTCTCGCAGCGCCCTCTGCAACGGGAATCTGCACGAAAAGAAAACCAGCGCGGTGAACTTCCACGCCGACCTCCCTCGGAGAACGACTGCCCGCGGCGGCGGGAACCTGGCAGGAAGAGGTCAAGATGCGGCTTAGTGAGGGGCGCTGGGAAGGGCGGGCGGAGCGCGGCGGGACGCACCGGGCGAGCGGGGCCCGGCCGCAGCCCCCGCGAGGGCGCGGAAACCCCGGGCCGGCGCCGCACGCCGCTCAGGTGGCCTTTCCCGCTCAGGTGAGCGCCTCCCGCGCCTCCCATTGGCCGCGGCGCCCGCGGGGCCGCCGGGGCGACGCAGCCGGGTCTAGTTCAGGGTCTAGGGCGGCGCGTCACTTCCGGTAGCGCGGAGCTTGTAAAACACCCTGGAGAGAAAATGGCGGCGGCAGCGGCTGCGTCGCCCCAGCAGCTCTCGGACGAGGAGCTTTTCTCCCAGCTGCGCCGCTACGGCCTGTGTCCGGGCCCCGTGACGGAGAGCACCCGGCCGGTCTACCTCAAGAAGCTGAAGAAGCTTCGGGAGGAGGAGCAGCAGCAGCAGCAGCAGCAGCAGCAGCAGCGCGCGGGGGGCCGCGGCAGCAAGACGCGGAACAGCAATAACAATAACACGGCGGCCGCGGCCCCGGCGGCGGGGCTCGGGCTCGGGCTCGGGCTCCGGCCGGC
>NW_004955458.1:11884404-11926209 GCF_000276665.1 Chinchilla lanigera
GGGCCTGGGTCCGCCCGCGGGCCCCCTTAGGACGAACAACCACGTCGGCGGCGGCGCCTTCGGCTCGGACTCGCCCAGGGCTTTCCCCAGCAGCCTGCCTCCCGGGGCCGCGGCCGCCCCCGCCCCGCTCAGGGCCAACCACGCCAACCACACGGGCGCCAATCACACCTGCCTGAAGGGCGCGTACGGCCCGCGGGAGCGCTCCGAGCCCGAGGAGGAGCTTCTGCAGCAGTTCAGGCGCGAGGAGGCCTCGCCGCCCGGGAGCTTCAGCGCTCACTACCTGTCCATGTTTCTCCTGACGGCCGCCTGCCTGTTTTTCCTGATACTGGGACTCACTTACCTGGGCATGCGAGGGACGGGAGTGCCCGAGGATGGAGGGCTCAGTAAGTATTACACGCTCTGGGCAGGGAACGTTGCTGGCGATCCGCTGCCCTTGCACGTGGCACTTTGCGTGAGCTGACGTTTACCTGCAAGAACAAGGTTTTAACAGCGAAATGAGCAGAATGCAAGGGTCGGCTTTAAGAAGGGACGGTGTGACCGTTATCAGAATGGTCGCTTGTGGTTGGTTTTAAAGTGCTCTTGCGTGGTGTGAAATTCAGAACAACTTAGACCAAATATTACCAAGCTGCATTTACGTATGACTTAGTTGTCCGGTAGCTTTAAATATTTGTGCGTTTGCCAATTACTGAGGGTCTAAAAGTATTACCATTATTCAGAAAAGTCGCAGGTGAGTGTTTCAGATGGAGTTGTGATTCTAAAAGGCAGTGTAATACCTCTTGAAATCCAAGTTAAGTATTTTATAGAAGGAGTGTATGTGTAGGTAGTTGTGTAAGTTTTCTAAAGAAAATGAACATTTTAAAAGCAGTGAGGAATATCTCTTAATTTATTTCCAGCCCAAACCACCTCCCCTCCCAGCTATGGAAAAATAGTGATAAACCATTTCAGGAGCTTGGATTAAACTTTTTTTGCAATGGTTTCTAGGCCCTGCGATGTAGGAAAGACTGTAGGCTGGTGTGTTCATTCATTCATGAAACCAGCGTCTTACATACACAACCAGGTTATAGTAATGAGTCAAATTATTCGTCCCTTGGATGCATAAATAAAAATGAATACAGAATGTGGATGGAGTAGTGGGTGTGCACTACTTTAGACTGGATGGGCAGGGGAGGTGTACTGTTGGAGGTGAGACCTGGAACTGGAGAAGATGACCTTGTAGAGAGACTGGAGCGTTCTTGGCAGACAGTACAAGAAGAGGAAAGGCCTTGGATTGAGTAAGAGCCTTGTTGTAGAGTAGAGTACTGAGACCTTCTCTTCCCCAGTCTGTAGAATGATGGTAACACTGACTAGGATGATGCTTGTGAAGATTAGAAGGTAGAAAGTCAGTGTATGATCTGATGAATACACGCTCTGCAATATTAGGTGCTCATTTTTTCCTAGGGTTTCCTGCTCTTCCAACAAGAAGTCACTCTCATGGTTTGGCTTTTTCTATAATTTTATTTTAAAAGGGCAGTGCTTTGTCCATTAGGCGATTGAGGCTTCTTATAATTTTATTTTAGAATAGTTTGAAAGTTCTAGTTAACTGACGCACAATAGTGTCAGCTTTGATTTAGAGCCAATTCCAAGATACATAGTAGATTATTACAATATTGCTTAATTTACCAGCGTTGGAAGAGAAGTGAAACCAAGCTCTTTAACTTTAATTGCTTCATTGGGAGAAAGAGTGAGGTATGGTATTGGGTCCTGCCCCAAATATTTGGGTGGAAAAATTTAAGGGCACACTGGACGTTAAACAGGTAAAGTTCACATGAATGTCATTACCTGTCGCCAGTACCTACCAGCATCAGTTGTGTATGTGATCTGCTCATTTCCTAAGAGCTAAGTGCTTTTCACGTACTGTCTCATTTAGTCTTCCTAGCAACTCACAGAGGGTAGTGCTGTTTTCCTTATTTTATGGGTGAGGATGAGACTAAAGTTAGTAAGTGTACCCACAGTTGTACAGTTACTGAGTGGTAGGACTAAGATTTAGTTTCAGATTTTTTTTTTTTCCATTGTAAAGCTTGTTTCTTAATACTGTTTGGTGTATCATTTGTAGAGAGCCTTCTGGATGAGAGGGTACCTGTATTTTACTATGAGTAAGAAAATATCATTTGGTAGGTGTTCATACAGAATTGCTGATGAGCACAATTCTCAGTTCACGTCTTTTTCATCACTCAAGTTGAATGATAAATTTTATGTATAAAATTTCTAGTAGAATATAGTAGTAATGCTGGTGCTCTCCTCACCTTCGTGAAGGTGGCCGGGAAGAGATCATAAAGCATTCTAGATTTTAGCAAATGGTAAATGTGAAGTAGCCTGGCTAATGGAAAAAATAATGGCTAAATAGCTGAAGTGAAGGTGCTAGGATTTATTTGATGATTTGGCCAAACTCCTTAACCTCTGAGCTTCATTCTTACCTGCCTAATGGGAGTAACAATATCTGCTGTCCATGGAGTTGTTAGGATAACACAAGATAGTTTGGTAAAAGAAAACTTAAGGTGCTATTACTCAGAAGCTCAGGTGAAATTTGGTATATTTCTGGTAAGCTTTCAGGTAACTATTTCTGTGATGAAATGTTTTAAGTCATTTTCTGCAATTGATATTTGTAGTGTATTTCTTACTTATTTAACACTTATTCCATTAAATATACATTGTAGAAATTCAGGAAGAAATTTTGAATCGAAGTATAATGAATCCTTACAAGTTGTGTACCCTAGTGAAAAGAAGTACCTGCGAGTTCAGTTAGTCTGGTCACCTGATGGCGTTAGGTTTTCAGGAGTGACTAATTTTTACTCCTGATGTTTATGTGTTCCGAATCCTTTGTTATATTATGATGCTTAGCCACAAAATAGAAAGTGGGATGGACTGGCTGTGTTAGACTCCTGTTCATTATTTTATAAAGGGCATGACTTGTATAGAAACTGAATAGAAATGAGTGGGCGTTATATAAGTGGGTGTATGTATATTCATTGGTCATTGTTATATAAGTGGGTGTATGTATATTCATTAAGCAGTTTAATGTGCTTAAGGAAGTAGTTTTACTTTGAGTAATAATTTCACCAGAAAATTGTAGGTTATATGTGACAGTCAGCTTTTATTAGTTGTTATTTGAATTATATACAATATAAATTAGTCTTGATCATTTAATCTTTGGGTTTTATATCAACCTATTTTTATTAAATTATTTTTACTAATTATTAAATTACTGCTTTTAAATCTAAAAAATTAGAGGTTGGATTACATGATTTTGATTTTTTTAAAGTGTTTTCCCACTTGAAGGTTTAAGATTTCAACTTAGAACAATCAGATCAAGTTGAGGATCAGCCTACAGTCAGATTGTTTGACCCACAGGTGATTAAACCATGACAGTTCTGCTGCTCCCCTAAAATAAAAGCAGAATAATTGGCTCTGTTAGGCTCACAGTCATTATTTTACAAAAGGCATGACTTGTATAGAAAATGTGAATAGAGATGAGTGGATATTTTATATACTCTTGTTCTTAGTCTTATTCCCACACCTGATACTAATAAATTGAAATATTAGACCCTTTCAGAGCTTTCTTAATATTTTTCATGTAAGTATGTGTGTGTGGATTCCTGTTCAGCTATAGAATACCTACCCTGTGCCAGAATCAGCAGAAATAATATAAATAATGCGTGGATATGTGGAAGATGAAAGTTTTCTTTTGGAGCTTATTTTCTAGGAGGGAAGATGGACAAGTAAACAAGAACTTCAGATACTGCTAGTTAACACAGAAGGTGCTAATAACTTTGGAGGGCTGGGCTAAAGAAATAATGCAGTTATGCATAGTAGGCAGGCTTCTCTGAAGTGAAATTTGAACTGAAATCTGAATGACTTGAAGGATGTAGCCATTGACAGGGAGAGCATTCTGGCAGAAGTAACAGTAAGTGCAAGACTCCTGAACAGGAACCAGCTTGTATGTTGAAGAGATCAGAAGATTGTCAGAGTTGCTGGGATATACTGAATGAAGAAGAAAAAAAGTGGTAAATGATGAAGTCAGAGGTTAGGCATGGGCCAAAGCATAATGGACTTAAAGTACTAGAGGTGAGTCTGAATTTGAAGTGACATCATGCTAGGTTATGATGCAACTCAATTTTTAAATTTTTTAAACTTAACATTTTGTCTTGAGTAAATTTTCCATGTACTAATTTTAAGTACAAGGGTAGCATTTAAAATGCTCCTTCTCCACTAGTTACTTTCTCAGCCTGTAAACATGCTGCCGTGCCATTCTTCAACTCCCTGTTCTCTAGGTGCTACTGTCTTCCAGGCCAAGCCATTCATTCTATTTCTTCTGTTCACTCAGTTCTGTCTAGATTGATTTTCTTTACCCATAATTCCTCTGGGTCCCTGAGGACACCAGCTACTCAGTTTCCACTCTTTACTCCTTTGGTACATTCAGTGCATTGACAAGTCCTTGCTTCATTAAATTTTTCTTACCGAACTTCTATGTTACTGCATTCTTCTAGTTTTCACATTCCTTCCGGCCTGTGTGTCCGGCCTGTGTGGGTTTTCTTTTCTTTTTTTTTTTTTTTGTCTTTTTGAGACAGGTTCTCACTGTGCAGTTCAGGCTGACCTTGAGCTCACTTTGTAACCCAGGCTGGCCTTGACCTTGCAAAATCCTCCTGCCTCAGCCTTCCTAGTGCTGGGATTACAGGTATGCGCCACCACGCCTGGCTCTCCTGCCTATGTTTTAAATATTTTTAGTGTTTGAAACGTTACCTTTGGTGCTATCCTTTTGCACACGTTCCCTAGGCAGTTTAATTCACTGTTCTGGGTAATAATCAGTTTTGTTTTCACCTTAGATTTCTCTTCTGAGTTCTAGACGTACTTGTTTGTCTTACATTAGACATCTTTTGTACCAGAAGTACCAGTGCCATCTGATGCTTTTCTTACTTTCACTTTGTTTTCGCCCCTCTGTTCCTTGCTGAACTGTATTCTGTGCCCCCAGAGCCCCAAAGAAGTCTTTGTTTGTGTTATGGTTGATACATTGTGTCAACCTGGGGAGTCTAGAGGTTTGGCTGAGTGACTCAGCCGGAAGCCAGCGTGCTTACTTTGTATACATCCTGAGCCTGTGGAAGAGGAGGGCATGGAGATTATGTGAGAGCTACAGCCCCTCAGGTGGGGGTAGCCTGTTTAAAAAGTAAGGCAGGGAAAGAAGCTGCTTGCCGCCTTTCCTCCGGTTTGCTCTGGCTGTTTGCTGTTCGGCTGCCATTCTTCTTTGCTCTTGTTGCTTTGCTATCTTCTGCCTCGGAGCCAGCCAAGTATGGACTGCAACCTCCACAAACTGTGAGCTAAATAAACCTTTCCTTCCTTCATTTTGGGCGTTGGGTATTTCCTCTCAGCAACGAGAGAAAAGCAACCAAGACAGTTTGCCTGGATTCCCTTTTTCCTTGCAGCCAGTAACCTAAGTGGTTATACCACGTCTTGTAGTTTGATTTCCTGCATACCTTTTGAATCAGTCTTTTCTTTCCATCACTGCTGCTTTAGGTTAGTTTCTTGCCTGAACTCTGTCACTAGCCTAATAAGTGTTCTTCTAAAATGTAGCTTTTCCAGTCCATTTTTTAGTGCCAGAGCAGTATTTGTAAAGCACACAAATAATCATCTCTTATTTACAATTACTCAGTGGCTTCCTCCTATATGGGCCAGATCTAAACTCCTTGACTAAACTGTTCCTGATATGGTTGCCTTTTCTAGCTTCATTTTCCTACCAATCCCTCTTAGCACACTTATTTTCTGGAAAATTGAACTACCTGGTATTTACTAAATAAGTCATGGAACTCTGCTTCTATACGTTATTCTCTTCTTGGGAGTGTTGTTTTTCCTTTCTGTTACCCAGCTGCTGTTCATTCCTAACAGTGTTGCCTCTGGACATCTTTGACTCATGACCCTAGAGTTTGGCTCATTATTCTGTGCTCAAATAAGATTCTCGGGGCTGGGGATTTAGCTCAGCGGCACAGCGCCTGCCTGGCAAGTGCGAGGTCATGAGTTCAATTCTCGGTACCAGAAAAAAACAAACAAACAAACAAACAGAACAATCAAATAAGATCCTCTGCATCCTTCATAGTATTTACTCCTATGAAGTAATAATTGTGTAGTCCACTATGCCAGATAGATTACACTTCTTGGATTAATCTTTCTGTGGAAGAATGTAGTGGTAAATGGTGCAGACTTTTCACTCAGTTTTGAGTTTAAATCTCACTTGTCTTTTATTTACTGTGTAACTTTACTAGAAACTTAATGGTCTCAAATTAAAAATAAAGATGGTGTTAACTGCCTCAGTGGCTTTAAACATTGAGGGAGGTAATGTGTATAAAGTGCTCTTAAGTGGTACTGTCTTGGCATGTGACACACTCATAGTAGAGGATAGTCACATCAGTGTCCATGGCATAAATTACTCAGTAACACTTGTTGGT
Organism: Chinchilla lanigera; assembly: GCF_000276665.1. Classification (NCBI taxonomy): domain Eukaryota; kingdom Metazoa; phylum Chordata; class Mammalia; order Rodentia; family Chinchillidae; genus Chinchilla; species Chinchilla lanigera. Next base: position 11,890,875 of record NW_004955458.1, read on the forward strand.
TAAACAGGTGATCACTTATCAGGACCCCAACACAGGTGGCTCTTTGTGTCCACGGGCTCTTCATGGATTCAGCCAACTGTGGACCAAAAAATTTGAAAAATTGTATGTGCCTCCTGTAGATAAAAATATTTGAAAACAGTGCATCGGAGCATGTACAGATATTTTTGTCCTTATTTCCTAAACAGTACATACATACAGCAACTATTTATATAACATTTATGTTGTACTAGGTGCTATAAATAATACGAAATGATTTAGAGTATATAGGGGATTTTGAAAAGGTTATACAAGTAATAGATCATTTTCCATAAAACACTTTCACATCTGCGCAGTGTTACTCCCCCAGAGGTGCTAGAACCAGTTCTTCATGCATACTGAGGGATCACTGAATATAAGCACTGATTAACTCATCATCTAACTCAGTAATTGAGTACATACTCTGTTCCTAATAATATTAAAAAAAATTCTTACCCCTTGCAGAATTCTTCACTAGTAGTAATCACAGAAAATGGTTAAGAAATGTGTGATACTGTGTGATGAGTGTTACGCTTTTGTAAAAAGGGAAGTTTCACTGAAAGCTCATTCAGTCTTACGTGATTAAAACCCCTGAATTTCAAGTTCGGATTTGATTTTGTGGGCTGAGCAGTGGGAATCTGTGGAGCATTTAAAGCAGAGAACTGGTGTGATCACATTGGTCTTTTAAGAAGGATAAACAGATGGTATAGGTAGAATAAGGTTGGAGGGTTTGAGGGAATGGGTGAGGTGATAAACCCTGAAGTTAAGAAACCAGGAGGTTGGTAATTGTGGGAAGGGAGTAGGACTCAGGAATCTATTTGAAGAAAGAACTAGATGAGCGACTGTTGTGACTGCTTTAACTTTATATTTTTCTCTATATTCATAGTCAAAGATTATTCTGTGGCCATGAATCTGGGTAACTGAGAGAACGGTAATACCATCGAGATGAAGTACGGATGAAAAGAGCGATCTTGTCTGGGGAAAGGTGGCGTAGAAAGATGAATTCATTTTGGTTATATTGGTTGAGTTGCTCAAGTGGAAATGTCCTGTGGGCTATTCTAGATGTGTACTTGGAGTAAAGATGAGAAATCGGTGCTGTGAATACTAAGAACTGTTTACTAAAACTACCTTTTTAATATTTCTTTAATGTGTTTTCTTTTTAAATCCAATACCAAGTGTTAGAAAGGAGTGCCACACGTGGTTTTTGTGTTTTCTTTTTTAAATTTTTACTCTTTAAGCAGTTAGACTAGCCTAAACTTCCAGAACTTGGTATCTAAAATTAAAATGAGTTTAAGAAGTTTGAAGAATAGTTGTTCTCATTCTTAAAGAATGAAAAGCTAGTGACACAAAACTGACTACTTTGAAAAAAATCACTAAGTCCCTGGAAGTCTGTGAATCCCAGAAATTTGCATATGTTACTTCGATGATTTCAGAAATTAACGTCTTCTTTATGAAATGTCTTTCATTTGAAATATCTCTAGCGTAGTTTAAAAGTAGAAAATAATCAGAATGAAAACTTGTGTATCCCCATAAACATATCCATGGATCGTAGTTTAAGAAAACATGGGCATAGATAACCTGGATTTGAATACTAGCCCTTCCACTTGTTAACCTTTTTTTCCCCTTTAACTAACGGTAGATTGTTTGACCACTGTAAGCCTAAATACTTGCCTCTGTAAAATTGAGTTACATGAGAATGAAGTGATACATGTGAAATAATGCTCAGTACGTGGGACATAATGATAAGAACAGATAAAGTTACCTAGCATTAACTGTGTGCTGTATAGTGAGCTAAACAATTATTACCTAATCCTCATAAGAGGTATTTACCCTTTTTAAAGGTAAGCACATGAGAGAACTTGCTTAGGGCCATGCAGGAGATGCACACGCAGTATTTGAATTCAGTAGCTCTTTACTGCTCTGCTAAATTGTCTTAATGGGTGTAGATATGGGAGAATTCTATATACTGTATATGCTCCATAATAACACTGTTTCCCCTTCTTTTTGAGACAAGGTCTTGCTTGCATTGTATTCCACACTGGCTTTGAACTCACATGCACCCTTGGCTGGCCTTGAACTCAGGACGGTCCTCCTGCCTCTACCTCCCAAGTGCTAGGATTACAGGCGAGCAACACCACGCCTGGCGCTATGGTTATATTTTTATACAGAAATTTATGAAGGTATAGATTGGTGAAGCAAATTAATGTATAAAATCCTAGAAGTATCAGGAGTAATCTGTGAAAAAAGAAGGTACAAATTTATACTCCAAGCATTTATCCTTACTTACGGCTTTAAATTCATTCTTTGGTATACGAAGGGGAAAGGCGCATCTGCTACAATATACAATATAATTCATAATATGTAAGCTCTAACACAGTAAAACTATTATTAAAGTTTGTACAGTCTCAACACTAGTGGTGAAACGGTCTTTGGGTTTGTATTACGCCTGTAAAACTTTTTTTTTTTTTTGAATTTTTTCAATTTTAAAGAGAATACAAAAAACCCCAAGAAACAAAAACAAAAACAATACAGAATTTCAAAACAAGATGATAGGAAATTAATAATGGTTGTTAAACTTATTTTTTTCTGGTGTTTATTTGATTCTTTTTGCTTTTTTAAAATAAACTTAGTATTTTTTCCTCATACTAGTGGGGTTTTTTTATTTAAGTGGAAATGAAGCATCTGGAGTTTCAGACACTTAAAAATTAGGTGTTTTCATGATTCTTGAGGGTTGTGAAGCTTTGAAGCTTCTTCCTCAATTGTTTTAACTCTACTTCCTTAAAAACATACTTTATGTAAATAAAGAGATACAACTTCAGTGCAGATGTAACTTAATGTCATTTATAAGTAATTTTAAAAAGTAGTATACTTTAAACTATTGGAAATCTCTTCCAAAATATATGATAAACAAGGGTTAGTAGCTTCCTTATGAAAATTTTACTACTAATGATATATTTTTATTCTAGTCCCATACTAATTTATTTTGCACTAAAAGTTGTTGCCATTTAATTTGGGAACACAGCCTAGTACAAACTATGGTAATTGCTATAACATTTATTTATAACCTTAGTTTTTTACATTTATATTCAAAGTTTATTTTTAACATAGGTTTTAAAATGAACTAGTAACAGTATATGTGATCAATAGCTTTAGTTTTTTTTTTTTTGTGTGTGTGTGTGTGTGTGTTTGAGACAGGGTCTCGCTGTGCAGTTCAGGCTGTCCTTGAGCTCACTTTGTATCCCAGGCTGGCCTCAAGCTCACAATGATCCTCCTGCCTCAGCCTCCCTAGTGCTGGGTTTACAGGCATGCACCACCATGCCTGGTTCAATAGCTTTAGATTTAATAATCCAACATTTAGTGATCTGTGCTTTAATCTGAATCTCACAAGTAGCATTAAAATACAAGAAACAAAAAGTCACTTAATAATGAACAGTGATGTCAGAAATAATTTTTAACAAGAGTTGACAAGGAGAAAGTGCTTAGGTTTTAATATTTATCTAACATCACAACTGAAACTCACAATTAGAAATGTATTTCTAAGGATATTTGCAAAAGATTATAAAAATTATACTTACAGTGATAATAATGTCTGCAAATACATCTGTCATGTGGAAGTCTTCATTTCTCAGATGTCTTTTCCTTTATGTCTTTTTCTAAAGGTACGGAGTTTAAAATCACACCATTTATTTTGTCAGGCAACAGATTCACTGTTTTGTGCTTTCCCATAGCTTCTTGCTTAATATTTTTGCAGCATGACTACTGAATTTTTTAGTATAGCTATAATGATAATAAGTGACAAGCTAAAGTTTAGAAATAAGGTCTGGATGCAAAACTATGCAGGTATTTAGTTCAGTTGTCCTGAACTAACTGGATGGTAAGTGTATGCTAATGATTTTTCTCTTGCCCTGAATGTGATATGAATCGAAAAAAAAATCCTTTTGGAACAAATGGACATTTTAGCACATGGCAGAAAATTAATTTTGTTTTGCTGTTAGCCCGTATATTTGGGATTTTGTGGACTATGGCTAACTAGTGAAAGCACCTTATACTTGTTAAAGAAGCTTTCGCTCTGTAGGAATCCACCCAGGTATAATTTTCAAAACTTGTACTTGGAGAGTGCTGTTGAAGTTGATTGAAAGAATGTAGGGCTTAGAATATCTGTTTCTTGTGGCCTTTGGGCTACTGCTTAGAACCTTGGTCATGGTCACCTTACAACTTTCTGGGTTTATAATGACTTCTATGGGATCACAGATGTTCTCTTTGACCTAGAAATACTTGAGTTTCTTCATTTTTTCACTCACTCCCTCATTACTTGTTGAGAACCTTCTATGTGCCAGGTAACACCAGATAATGAGTGTATATTCTAGAATTCCAGGAGTGACACTTTCCACCCAGACACTGTCCACCTGTCCATCCCCATGTTATGTCTGGAGTCTTTTCCTAAATTTTTATGCTCTAACTGGTTTTCAAAATTGGGATTTGATTACCCTAAAATGTTTTGGTTTGTATATTGTGACCTGTGAAACAGAACTTCAAAAATTAATTTCTGAAAATTGGAATATGCTCTCTGGCACAAAACTTACTTCAGAAGAACTAGTTTGATAAGCCCAATGCTAAGTGTTAGTGTGTGGATCGTGTCTTTAATGTATTAACAGTTTTTTTTTTTCTTTTTTTGTGTTCTCAGTTGAGAATTTCATGTTTAAACATCACACAATTTAAATTAATGTAGGTTTCTTTTCATGAAAGTGCTTAGAAGTAGTATTTTTGAAAAAGGGAATGACAGTGAATTCGACAAATGAAACATCTGAACATTTATAATGCTGGTTCAAGATATTCTAGAAATATACTTCTGATAAAATGGGTTTCATTTATTTTAAAATGTTATCTCTAAATGTCCATTTTTTTCAGAATCCAAAGGCTTAAATGATAAGTTAACATTTAGTGAGTACTTTCTATGTGTAAGCACTTACATTTTTATGAGGGTAACTACTGATATCCCTTTCTGAAAACAAACTTAGAGGAAATAAGGTTATGAATGGCATGTCCAAGAGCCCACAGCTAAGTGTTAAAGCCAGCATTTCAACCCACTGTGTGACTTGACAGGCTGCAATCTTCCCCAGCAGGCAGCAGTGTTAAATGTGCTTTATCTTATTCTCAGCTGCTAACTTGGGGCAAGGAAGTTACTCCTAACTGCTGGGCCTTGCTTTTTGTATCAGTCACTTGAGAATACCGTAAAATTAACTTTACTTTCAGTCTTTGATTTTTGTAGAGAACTAAAGTGATATGTGTATGGAAATGCTTTGTGGATATTTGAAATGATACTAACTGTATACTTCTAATATTTAAAAATTAGGAGTCTCTAGGTATAGTAGTATAATTGTGTCAGTAGAAAGTATTAGAGTTGGTTAAATTTATAGTACTTTTAAATGTTTCCCTTAAGCTGTTAAGCAGGTAAAAGGGAGTTATCTTTTCGTATTACTTAATTAATGCTTTCTTTATTTCTTGTTTTTTTTTTTTTTGATTTTTCTCCGGTACCGGGAACTGAACTCACGACCTTGCGCTTGCCAGGCAGGCGCTTTTGCCGCTGAGCTAAATCCTCAGCCCCTTGCTTTCTTTATTTCTAGGACCCAAAAAGAATGTTATTTTATTGGTATATAATGGGTAATGAAACACAACTTGAAACTAGTTTTTAGCCTTACTAACCATGAGAACGTAGATGTACAAATAGATGTAATATGTTTCTTAATCATAATGTAATTATGTTTTTTGTAATATTTCTTAACAGATATTTCACTTAAGGCAGTGAAATATTCATTAAGAATCTGAGGCCTTAGAGTGAGCTTCTGTTAGTGTGATCTGAGGATCAGACAGTGTATATAGTGGGTAGAGAAGGATAGCTTGTCACATGCTATTCTTTAACTAATTTGTAAAATTGCAGGAGCACTGTTATTTTCACAGTGGAAGGATGAGGTGTGTTCCGTGAATAGGCAGTTGATTAAATGGGGATAATCAAGAGACTAGGAGGTATAAAATAAATGGGTTTGATAAGTAAGATATTTAAGCCATGTTGCTTAAATTAGTAGGAATTTAAAGTGCCTTAGGATCTTCATTTTCCTGGATAATTTGTAGGAAGCACATAATAAATATCTCACATTTTTCATTTGAAACTTTGTTAACGTGATTTAGACTGAAGCTGTGGAATAGAAATCTAATAGAAGTGGCATATGCAATTTTAGTATTTTTAGTAGCCACATTAAGACAAAAAGAAACAGGTGAAATCAATGTGATTAATATAAATTTAACCCAGTATAGCTAGAATATAATTTGGTGAATAACAATATAGAAGTTGTTAATGAAATATTTTCTGTTCCCTTTTTTGTATCAGATCTTCAAAATCTAGTTTACATTTTATATTCGTAGTGCTGTTCAACTCAGACTGTTCACATTTCAAGTGTTCAGTGGCCACATGTAATTAGTGGCTTAACGAGTGGGCAGTGCAGATTAGACTGGCCTGAGTTATGGAGTTACACTGTTGGTATAATGAGATCTAAGGAGTAATAATTTTTGAATGATTACAGTGTGTCAAGCACTATGTTTTCTGTGACCTCCCAATTAATCTGTCTAATAACACTATGGTATAGGTTTTATTATTTTACAGATAGGAATAATGAGGTATAGAGTAATTAATTTGTTAAGTAGGTATTCTGGGGGCTGGGGATTTAGCTCAGCGGCAAAAGCGCCTGCCTCGCAAGCGCAAGGTCGTGAGTTCGGTTCCCGGTACCGGAGAAAAAAAAAAAAAGTAGGTATTCTGTAGCAGAGTGGGATTTACAACTAAATCTGTTCCTAAAACCCTTGTCCTATTCACTGTGCTGCATTATTTTAAAACATGGCCACTTAGGAATATGGCAGGTAGGTGAGTCAGATTTAGTTTTGCCACTGCTCAGCTGTTTTTTATTTACTCCAGTTACTTACAACTTTATTATTCCTATTTTTAGTCCTCCATTGCTTCTTAAAAGTTCTCACTTCCATTGCTTACCGGAAATTTTTTTCTGTTTGCTTTACCATTTCCACTTGTAAACTGCTTTGTACAGCTCTTCAAATTAGACCTAGAAGGGAGAGATGACATTTTGAGTCTGGCATATGATTGTGGTGAGATTAGGGAAAACATAGCGCCCATTGGGTATAGTGAAAACTAATGACTAGTAAAACTTGTTGGGATAAAGAAATTTTTTAAGTGTTTCAATACTTCACTTTGAGCAAAATATCTGGGAAGCTTTTACTTATCATGCTTTTTGAATTTCATAAATATCTCAGTTCTTTTTTAGTGTGATATGTGGTAGATTTATACTTAGCAGCAACTCCTAATTTGAATAGTTTCCTTGAATTATGTTTTGGTTTCAGAGATTGTTTGCTCACAAAGACAAATTGTTTAATTCCAAAAGGAAAAATAAGCAGTCCCTAATTTTTGAATAAGTTACGTTCCAGATCATGTGTAAGGCAGTTGTTTTAACGTGGAACTTGTTTCATTACACCAGTTTAGTTTCCAGGCTAGCCCATAGAAACCTATTTAAAACTGTCCTATTTTAGCACAAATTGGTTTGTTGTGGGTGCTCAGATAGTAGATCATGCTCTTTAGAAGTTATAGGAAGAAGAAGAAAGTGTACCTTTCCATCTTTTAATTCCTGTTCTTCCAATTGTGCTTATCTAAATTTCATGTGACCTACTGTTATCTTGTTTGAACAGCTGAGTGCTCAATACTGAAATTTTCTGTAAAAATAAATAGGTCATTTATTGATTGCTTGACAAGTGTGAACATTTTCTGCTTATTTCATTTAATCAGGTTGAGTTTTTTTGAGTAAAGTGTTATTCCACATCATCTTACAAATTAAGGTAGGGATAACTTAATCACTTTGTCCAAGGTTATACAGCAGAGGGAAAAGTAATGGAGTTGTATTGTTGGGTAAACTTCAGCACTGTGACTGGAAAGTTTCTCTACTCTTTTAATTCTCTCAATTAGCCTACTTTGATCTAAAAAGGCGAAAGATTTATACAATCTGAAGGGAAACCAGAGTATGACCTACTTTTATCTAAATTTTCAGGAAAGCCATTGATTAAATTAATTCATAATATTTGGAGTTCTGATAGAAGCTGTATGATTTTTACATACAGCTTGTGAAATTCAGTGATGGGATTCTGTAATGAGACTTGAGCCGGTATGGAATCAGGAGTTTAGCCTAGCCCCTCTAATTCATTCTCCGTATTTACATTTGTGGTTATTGGATTGCCTGCATTTTCAGCTAGAATTTATTTGAATTTTGAACTATGGACAGAAAACATTGGGGAAGCTGCATGCATTACAAAGTGTTATTATCCAAAGACTTAATAAATGATTGCTTCTCGTATTATGCTATTATTTTTCAACTGTGCATCATTACTGGTATAATTAGAATTTTTTTTAAAAAACTGTATTCTAAGTAGAATTCTGTCATTTTCTTAAAATGAACATCAAAAGTACTGCTGAAAGGATCTGAAAAATCTTGCTGTAAATGAAGTGGTCTTTCTACCTAAAAATAGAGAGCCATTATAGCCATTATAAACCATATTACAAGGGTGTTATTATAAGTTATATTTCTTGGTTATATTTTAGAATTTGTTTTCAGGACATTCGTAGTGAGTGTCAGGGAATGAGTTGTAATGATTTAGCAACTGGTAAAAACTCTGATTTTCTCAGGGGTGGCTGTACTTCAAGTATGAGATCCTTATTAACTCAGATTGTAGTTCTCTTGGATAAAATGTTTGGCAGTCTGTGAAAAATTCAGGCATTATAAAAGACTTTTTTTGGAAGCCTTGCTTTGGAACCTCCTGTTTCTCTAAGAATTGTTACTTTTCAGTAGCTAGCTGATGGAAGAAGCAGATAAGAGCTAGAATAGCAGTATATTGTTACTTTGTCAGAGTGTTGTCAGTTTTTTAGTGGATGCTGGGGCTGGGAAAAGAAGAAAAAGGCGAGATTTATTAATCCTTTCCATATATTTGTACAATTCTGAAACATTTAGTTTTACCTTAGGTCAGTAGAATCCCAAAGGATAATTTGCCTAAAATCGTAAGTCACAAATGTTGACTTGTTGACAAATATCCCTTGCTCCAGATATTTTTTTCTGCCATTTCTTTTTAGTGTGAACAGGTACTTTTTATTCATCTTTGTCATATAAATTAGGTGGCAAGCATTACTTAGAAAATTCCAATTTTATTTAAATTGTAAACATGTAAATTAGTTTTTAAAGATTAAATTATAATTGCATTTTAAATTTTAAATCATAATTTAAATTTAAAAATTGTACTAGATTGGAATCAATATAGAAGTTATATATTATATCAGTATTATCTAAGAAGGAAAAAAGGTGAAAGTATTACTCAGTTACTTTAAAAACAGTTCTGTAGTATTTGAATTAGAAAATGAGAGACACAGGATGATTTAATGGCTTTGCTCGATTTTGTTTTGAGCACAGTGCATTAGCCTGCTGCATTAAAAACAGGGTAGATAGTCTGTCGGGTTAGTAGAGATCACTTTTTCTTTTCCTTAGCAATCACTTGTTTAAAATTCTTACTGGTTAATAATTTCTATAAAAATTAAGAGTAAAACACTGAGGTTCAGCAAGAGCTGCTTAATGGTAAAGAACTGTAATATAACCACCAGAAAGACTGTAAGTAAAAATACATAAATACGTTGTGTGGGTTGGATGTTTAATAAACCTGCTGTAGGGTGTACAGTGTGAAAAAAAGGGAAACAAACCACTGGAAGTGGAGGAAATTCTGGTGAGTCTCCTAGCTAGCAATAACATGAATATAGATAACTTATCTTGTACTTGATTTACAAGGTCTTTCAAATAGGTTCTGTCACAGTCAGGTCTACCCATTTATCACAAGGTTGCCAGGCATTTCTTTTTATGTTTTTGCTAGTAAATCTTGGTTCTGGAGGATTGGAGAGTCTACTGAATAAATAGAGCAGTTAAAGTTAACATTCAAATCCTAAAGCCACATTTGAGGATTTGAAGGAGTTTGAGAAGTTACTCGCTATTTTAGGCGATGGCAGAATTTGGAAGGGTGCTGTATTTGAGCCCTTGTCACGATTTTGCTCCTGGAACCTCATGTGTCTGGAAGGTGACTGGGTCACGGAGGCACAGCTGGCTTGCTGGCAGGGGAAGGTTACTGTGGGCATGACCTGGAAGGGTGTATCTCCCTTCCTGGCTCCTCCCTCGCCCTCCTTCCTGGCTACCATGATGTGAGCCCCTTTCCTCTGCCCAGGCCCTTCCCCCATGCCTTACTGCCTTACTGCCAGACCAGCTATGGACCGAAAATGTAAGGCAAAGCAAACCTCTCTGCAAGTTGTGGATGTTGGGTATTTTGTCCCATAACTGGGAAAGTGACTTAAACAGTTCCTTTTGTGTTAAGGATAGTTTTACAAAACTGAGACTTTACTCTGTGAGTGTTGGATACTCAAACTATAAAAACTTTCGGAATGAATTTAAGTGACTCTAGGTCTTATGGTTTAGATCTAAAATGTCCCCCAGAAGTTACATGTGTTCAGAGGTGAGGCCGTTGGAAGGTGATTAGATTGGGGGTGCTAACTTCATGAATGGATTAATTCAACGATGAGTTCATAATTGGATATGCTGTTAGGAGGTGAGGGTCTGAATGAAGGATGTGGATCGCAGGGTGGGAGGCTGAGCTGGAAGGGTGTACTCTTGTCTTCGGCCATTCCTCTCTTGCTGGTTCTCTTGATGTCCCTCTTTCTGTTTCTGGGCTCTCCTCTGCTGTGCCCTTCTACCTTGTTGTTTCTGCCTTAGAGCCTGTTTCTGGACTGAAATGGACTGAAACTTTCGAAACAGTGAACCAAAATAAACTTCGCCTCTGTTAAGTCCCAAGTGTCAGGTATTTTGTCTTAATGATGGAAAAGCAGCTGATACAGTAGTTCTTGTGTCTGCGCGAGTGCTTCTGTCTGTGAATACTGCACTAAAGTTTGCTTGCATTATTTCGTTTCATTCTTAAAACTCTAAGAACCGGGTATTATTATTTCCATATTTTTGTTTGTTTTGGGTTTCTTTCTTTCCTTTTTTTTTTTGGTCTTTTGGATACAGGGTCTTGCTTTGCAGTTCAGGCTGGCCCTGAGCTCACTTTGTAGCCCAGACTGGCCTTGAACTCGCAACGCTCCTTCCTCAGCCTCCCGAGTGCTAGGATTACAGGGGTGCCCCCCACATTCCACCATTTCCATTCTTTAGATGAGGAGAATCAGGCTTAGGGATGTTAAGAAACTGGTCGAAAGCCATTAAGTGGCGGAACCAAAATTCAAATTCAAATAATCTAACTCCTGCCTTAGGATATTTGTGATTAGACTATACTGTCTATGTGATTTTTGTATCTTCTCATGTATTTTTTAAATTTTTAAAAAATTATTTCCCTTTTAAAAAAAATGAAGCCTGATGTATTCTATGTTTTAGTTACTTTTCTCATTGCTGAGACAAAATACCTGACGTGAAGTTAAAGAAGGAAAGATTTATTTTGGCTCACAGTTTGTAGAGGTTTCAGTCGGTAATCAGCTGGGTCCAAGGCAGGGTGGCAGATACCGGAGTAGAAGACTAGAAGCTTCTTTCTGTCCCTTTACATTCTGTCCAGGCTTGCCTGCCTTAGGATGGGTAGCGCTCATACCCAGAACAAGGCCAAAGCAGTTAATGGACTAACTTAGTAATCATACTCCCCTAACTGTAGCGCCATGTACTGTCTATCCAGCCACCTTGGAAAAGCGCTTGATGTGACTGCCTCAGGCTTTGGGGTGCATTGAGGCATAAGCCGAAACGTTTTACTTAGCCACAGTTCTTAAAGAGTGAGTGATCCATGAATTATAACAGTAATACGTGAACTCTACGGTAACTTCTTCAAATTGCAGGTTTAAATATATATTTTTGGAGGAGCAAATGTCCACAGACTTGATTAAATTCTCAAAAAGACCTCTGACTCCCACCGAACCACCCCCCACAATAGTGAGGAAGGCTCTGTGAATTTTAATTTTTGTATTCATAACACCTAATTTTTGGCTGCTTCGTAAATACTTGTTAAACAGAATTTAACAAATAGGGGTGATGTGTTAGTTTTTCATTACTAAAACATATACCTGAGATAAACCAGCTTAGGAAAGAAGAAAGAAAACCAACTTGTAAAGGAGAATTTTAGTGCACAGTTTTGGAGATTTCAGTCATGGTTATCCATTGTCTTTGCGCCTACAGTGTGCTAGTGGATTATGGTAGTGAGGGGGGTGAAGCAAAACCAGGATGTGGAGAGAAAAGGAGGAGTTGGGTCTCAGTATCTTTTCATGAAGACCTCCCCTCATCTCAAAGGTTCCACCTGCTGATTGCACCAGAGATTGAGGACCAGGCCTTTTCTTTTTCTTTTATGAAGAAATGAAACATATCTTCATAATGAAATAATTTAAAAAACCGAGTTACTATATTATGTATTGTTATCTTCCAAGTACTCAGTACAAGTCAAAAAGATTCTTACAAAAAAGAAACAGGTAATAGCAAACTTTATTTTAAATGAATTAAGAAGAACTTGTATAAATGGAATAAATTAGCATATATATTGATTAAACAGTAGAATATATAATTTGGGAAAGTACTTGAACTCCCTACTTCCTACGTATCTCTTCAAGTTTGCTCTTTGTGTGCATGTATGTATATATTTGTTTGTTTGTTTGTTTCTGTTTTTCTGTTTTTCTTCCGGTACCAGGAATCTAACTCATGACCTTGCGCTTGCCAGGCAGGTGCTTTGCCGCTGAGCTAAATGCCCAGCCCCTGTATATATATTTTATATATGTGTGTATGTTTTATATATATAAATATTGCTTTTTCTATAAAAGAAGTATTTGAGCTTGTGTGTCTCGTTTACTTCACCTAGCATTATATTCTCCGGCTGCATCCATTTATCTACAAATGCCTCAAGTTTATCTTTACAGCACTGTACTACTGCATGATGCATAAATACCATATTTTCCTTATCCATTCATCTGTTGTTGGGCATATATGCTGTTTCCAAGATCTAGCTGTTATAAATTGTGCTGTTATAAACGTGGGTATGCATGTATCCCTATAGTAAGATGATTTTAATTGTTTTGGGAACCTACCTAGAAGAGAAATAGCTGGGTCAAATGGAATTTCTACTTTTAGTTTTTGAGGCATTTCTGTTGTGCTTGTAATAGTTTTACATTGTACCACCACTGGTCTATACAGCTCATGCCCTTTGCCTTTTTATCAGAACTGTTCTGATTACCTCTAGTTGATTAATGGAACAAAAATTACCATTTACTTTTCTGTATCCATCCACCTCTTTATTCTTCTGCAGATTCTCTTTCTCTACCTTTCTTACTTGCATCATCCTTATACTACACAAAACTAATTTGGTGATAATCTTAGAATATTGAACATATGTGCTGTAGCTTATGACATACTGTCTTACTCTGTTTTGTGTTGCTGTAACAGAATACTTGAGATTAATTTATAAAGAGATTTATTTCTTAACCATTCTGAAAAAGTCCAGGTTTGACGGGCCTGCCTCTGGAGGGCCTTCTTGTTGCATCATTCCACTGCTGAAGGTAAAAGAGCAAGAGAGCACACATAAGAGAGAGCAAAAGGTCAGTTTACTTCTATAACAATCCCCTTTTGCAGTAATGAATCCACTCCCAAGGTCACAGCATTACTTCAGCCACGAAGGCAAGTCTTATAACCTCATTAAAGATCCCCCCTCTCAACACTGCTGTACTGGGGATTAAGTTTCTAAAGCATGAGCTTTGGGCACACATTCAAACATAGCAGTTATTAAGTAGAGGACCTGTTGGATTTAATTTTATGGGAAATTCACATTGCTTTATTGCATTACAGCATAGACAGCCTGTGCAGGACACTGATAGTCTGTGCCCTAGATCGCCTTTGGGTCTCCACGCTCTTATTTAACAGTACCCTTTTGGGGCACACCTTGATATAATACAGTTTTACTTAAGATCTTGTGATGCAGACCTTAAGGAAGTGCTATAGTCAGTCTCTAGTGTGTAACGGTTAGTTTAAAATTTCTTAAAACAGTGAGCTGTCGTCATGTTTCATTACAGTATTTCATTAGCATAAATTCTTCTCAGTGCCACATTAGCTGTTGCACAGATGCTTGGTATTATTTATAGGTTTGTACCTAACCCTTGTGGCTTGTGTTGCTTTTATTTTTCCATTCACTTGTCACCATGCAGTAGCATAATTTTTTAATTGGCGTATGTACAAAGACAGTTTTCAAGGAGAGAGCTATTAGAAATACTGAAATAAAGATAGGTCAGACTTGGATCTTGAGCAGTGTAGTGAAGTAAAACTTCATAATTTAAGTAGACGCACTGCTTTGTTTTTATTATCTTTCTTCCCAACATTGAAAACATGCAGATGTTGTCCCATAGTTCTTAGACACTGAGGCTTTTTTTCCAGTCATTTTTCCCTTCTCACTTTCAAAAGTTTCCTGAAGATTTCCCAAGCTCAGATACTATTTCCTTATCTGTGTCCAGTGTACTGATAAACTTGTGTAGTGTATTCTTTATTTTTGAGAGTGTCGTATCACTAACATTTCTTTTTGGTTCTTCTTTAGATTTCCATCTTTTTACTTACGTTGTCCATCTGTTCTTGCGCATTGCCTACCAACTATTAAACATAGTTATTTCCAGTTCTTCATCCGCCAATTCCACCATCCCACCCATGAATCTGGTTTTGATGTTTGCTGTCTCTTCAAATGTTTTTTGCCTTTTAGTATGTCTTGTAATTTTTTCTAGATAGCTAGAAACGATGAACTGGGTGAAGCGTTGTTGTGTATGAACCTAGCGGTGTCATAGTAAATTCTGTTTAGGGATGGGAGACATTTTGTAGTTCATGGTTATGTCTCAGTGTTTGCAGAACCTTTATATCTGGATTTTGTACTTCCTACCCTCCCCCACAAAGTCAGACAAGATAGATAGGGTTGGCTGGAATTGAGTATTTCCCTTCTTCTAACACTGATAAAGTCCTAGCAGATTAGACTCTGGTTAAACAGTTTCTCCTGATTACAGATTCTAAGAACAGAATTCACTGGCAATTGAAAAAATTGCTCCATTCTCCTCCTTCCCCATAGACCTACCTGGGGATTTTTCTGTAACATTTAATGTGAGCACCTGGTAATGCTCCTTGAGGTAGAACTCTCAGAAGTGTGGGGGCCCATTGTGTGACTTCATCTTTTTGGAGTATTTACCTGCCAGAGGTGCTCACACTGAACCCTTAGCAGTTTCTCAGTTATAGTTCAGGCTTCCCTGAGCTGGCACTAGACCCCTCAGAGGTAGCTCCTTGTGTGCTTCTGTTCAGATACATACTGATTCTCTGTACTTGCCAACTTGCCTGTTGTTCTTTCCATTTTTGCGGGTATTCGTTTGCCCTGTGACCTCACATAGATCTAAGAAGAATAGTTAATTTTTCAGTTTGTTCAACTTTTTGACTTATCGTTGGGGACAGAGTAGCAGCTTTAAAGCCTCTTGAAGGCCAGACTGAAAACCAGATTTCTGACCGGATTCTACAACCACCAACAAATGTTTGTGTTGTGGTATGTGTGTATTTTTATGTATTTATATCTTCATCTGCTTTTTATTATGAAAAATTTCTAAGAGAAAGTGTAAGAGTTGTGCTGTCAATACTTACGTACCCATTTAGATTCCACTGTTGCCATTTTCTGAATTCGTTTTATTAATGGAGCATATCGTCACTCTTTTTATCTATCAGTCTGTGTTTTCTTAAAGCAATTTGAAGACATTAGGACATTTTATCCTTACGTACTTTATCATGTTATTAAGTAGAGTAAGTTTTTCTGGGGTAGCATTTTCATATAGCAAGAGTTACCCAAACCTTTAATGAATGATGTGCGATTGAAAAATAGTGAATATTTAAGTTTTTAGTGAAAGTGTATTACAGTAAAAGACACATTGCCATGGGTCCTCCGGAGAATATCCCCTCACTTACCCTATGATTCTTGTCAGTTTTTGAAGGAGTTCTCTTGTGAGTGTCTTTAGTTGTACTGTCATGGCTGCCTGTGTGTTCCGAATCAATTAAAAAATACTGTATTATCTTTCACAGTCCTTTTGACCTTGGGAAGAGTCAGGAGTCACATATAATGCCATATGCAGTGAATAAGGTGGATGAGGACAGACCCTCATTTTTTATGAGTCTGCTTGTTCATTGGCTGGCACTCTGCCGCAGCATCACTCTAGTTTTGACTGCACTTTGTAAAGACGTTCACAGAAGAGAGGTTCCGGAACTGCTGCAGAGAGTGGCAAGAACAATTGGACGAGGGTGTTCAAAGGGAGGGGATTTTGAGGGGTTAACAGCAGTGTGTCTTTTACTGCATTGTTTTTAAAATTTAAGCTCTGTATATTTTCATCACTTCCTACAGTATCTGATGAGTGTCGGTAAATGTGCACAGCCTGTAACTAAAATCCGTACAGATATGGAATGTCACTTTCACCCCTAAACTTTCTTGATCCTTGTTCTGCTTTTGTTTTGTCTTTACAGTATATTAGTTAGAGTGCTCTGCATCACTTTATTTTTTTTTTTATTTTTTTTTTGGTTTTTCTCCGGTACCAGGAACCGAACTCACGACCTTGCGCTTGCCAGGCAGGCACTTTTGCCGCTGAGCTAAATCCCCAGCCCCTCTGCATCACTTTATATCTCATACTTGCTCACTTATCTCTACCTCTACTATCCCGAAGCGGCATATTTCACATTATGGTGTGTAGAAAGGACTTCATAAGAATTTGTTGAACAGTTGTGGCCAAAAGTCATTCCTGATTTTTGTTAAAGACATCTCAAACTTGGAATACAATTATGATGTGAAATTAGTGCTTGAATAAAGATAAATAATTTCAGATAATATTCAGATATCAGTTTCCCCTGTGGGAAATTTTCATTTTTGTAGTGAACAAATGAGTCAGTCAAATGACTATGAGCTTGAAAGAGCCTGTAATATTCTTTATCCTCTTTAGAGATAGAGAATAAGAACTAACCAAATAAGGATTTTGTAATTTGAGTCTGAGTTTTAAATTTTCATTTTCTTGGATACATTGTTTTCAGTTTTCTTTGATTTCTTATTATTTGATATTCACAATAGTAAAACCCTTTTAATTTTATGAAATGAATGTGCATTTTGTTATCTTTTAAAGATAGCGTAGTTGGAAGTAGCATGGAATTATGGTATAATATGCATAACTATGGAATTACAGTGTAAGCATAATCTTGCTTCCTTTAAAACAGAGGGAGGTAAAAATTAGAAGTCCTGTAGGGTTTGAGAAATGGAGAAGCTTTTGAGTTACTATTCTTGCCTTCTCATTTACGCATTATCCCCATTAGATTTATTTCCATTATCTAGCTAGACAGGCAGGCAGAATTGCAGTTGAACAATTATTCTTGAGTAGAACAAGGGTGATACAAGAGCTTACCCTAGGCAAGTTTCACAGTAAATGATCATTTTTGTCTGGATTGGTAGGCATACCTTAAGCAAGCTGTTTTATAGAGTCAACATCTACTTAAGGAAACCATGAAACAAGTTGAGAGTGCTCAGAGAACAAATGAGCAGAGTGGTGTGTTGCAAAAGAATGTCCTACAGTTTTCATTCTGTCCATTTTTAGGTCAGTGTGGCTGATGGGGAAATGCAGAAGTGCTTGCCACACAGCTGCAGTGCTGTGCAGCTGTTGGAAACATTCCCTCTCATCCCGCCACCGCTGTCCCTACCTTCTTCATCTTTGATTACAGTGCGTTCAAACCATTAGTGCAGGAGATAGGATTTGAGACTTTGAACGTCTGTTTACAAGAACATGCAATCCAGAGAGATAACTGATCATTTAGGCAGCTGAATGTAACTGCCTTGATGACTTGAATTTTCCTAAGAGTAAATTCTAGTGTTGATAAGGCCATAGAGTTATAGAACTGTAAGCGGCTACCTATGGAAGTGCATGTCTGTGGAGTTGCTGCCCTCCAAGTTGAACTTCTTGCAGACAGAGCTCACATTTACTGATTTTTTAAAAACTCTTCTGAAACTAGAATGATGACTGGCATACAGTGGGCTCTTGATATGTGTTTGTGAATATCTTACGTTACAAGATGAAGCTAAATGACAGTATTTAGATACAGTGTGGTACTAAATCAGAAAAAAATTTTGAAGCTGATTCTATGTGAACTATTAGAGCAGAGAGGAATGATTAATTCTGCACATGGTAGTCATAGGACACTGTTGTGGTATCTTTTTCTTAGACTGCATTTAGAGAACTTATTTTGAAAAGAAGTTTTTCCTCGTCTAGGTATATTTTTCAGCAAAGTGTTTTCCGTTTATCTGTATTTTTGTCATGTTTGATTTATTGTATCATAAGGAAATTAAAGTTTAATAATTCAAAATTTGAAAATTCTGCAGAAAAAAGTACCTTCCTTAAAGCAAATAGAGCAAATATTTTCTATTATTGTTACTTCTATAATGAGAAGAATGTAGTCTTTGTAGTCAGACATAGATATGCTCAAATCTCATCTTTGGATCCCAGCTTACTAAACTGTGTTTATCTCAAGGAAATGACCTAACCTTATCATGTCTCATTGTCTGTCTACAAAAATGGTATGATACCTGCTCTAAAACAACAGTGTTGTAAGAATGAGTTGATGTACTTCTTGAGTGCATGACAGCATTATCACTGCTGGAACATACTTGGTAAATGCAAGTTTCTTTTTAGTCAGAGGAGAGAGTTGTGCAGTGCTTAGGACTGTAGTACTTTTTTGGCAATGGCATAGCTATTACTGTAGGAAATACAGTATGCCTTCAAACTTTTATTTGTAAAGCTTGTATTTAGCACCAAATATCTGCAAGGCACTGAATAAGAAGAGATTTTTTTATACCCTTTTTTGAGGGGGGAGTTCTTTTTGAGACGGGCTCTCAGTGCGGTTCAGACTGACCTTGAACTCACTTATGTAGCCCAGGCTGGCCTCGAACTCAAAACGATCCTCCTGCCTTATAAGAGTGATTACAAGTATGATTACAAGTGTGCGCCACCATGCCTGGCTTTTTTATACTCTTGTTGGGGGAGGAAACTAAGACCACATGGTTAAATAGTATAATAAATTATTATTGTATACTATACCTATAATTGGAGCTGATAAAGACACTAAAGAGTAAGTCAGGGCTTTGTGAAGAGGAGGGTCATGAGAAAGTACATCAGTTAGACATCTTTCATGGTGCAGCATATCTGCTAGCTGGACCCTTAGTATAGCACGAGGAAGAAGGAAAACGTTCAGATGTGAAAAAGTCCTGAAAGAGTGAAAGCCTAGAGTCTTCCAGGGGAAATATTTTTGTGTACTTTAAATTAGTTCCAAATATACAGAATAAAACCACAGGCCGTAGCAGGCTGTGTTGATCCAGACAAAGCTAGAAGAAAGGACCCTGAATATACTATGGCCTGTTTTCCTAGGTTTATGGGTAGCAAGCCATTTATTCTCTAAATGCTTAAGATTCTTAAGCTTAACTCAGAGAGTGAGCCACTTCTTATTACATGTGCCTTTCCTTCTAAGCATAAGCCAGATAACATCTGCTCCCAGTTCTGGGAGATTTCTCCCTTAGATTAAAATATAGAAGTGTTCAAGGCCTTATAAAATCTCTGCCTGCTGATTCCCTTAAGTAATCTTACCAGTTTGACTTCGTTTCTTGTGATTTGCTCTCTCCTGTACCTGACCAGCTGTAGTAGCTGCTTCCGTTTCCAGGAGTGGTGTTCTAGAGATACTGCTGCTTCACAGTCTATCCTTCACTGTTCTTTCTGTCTGTAAACTTTGAACAGGTATGCATGTGGTTTGTTCCTCTGCCCTCCAGGGCTTTATTAAATGCTTAATAGGGCTTTCTCTGACCTTATTACTTAAAATTAATTCTCTCGCTCACATACCAAACACTGTTCCTGCTGCTTTGCTTCCAGAGCACTTACTGTGTATTTGTAAAATTTGTTCATTTTCTTCTTTGACTCCTCTAGCACATAAGTTCCATGAAAGCAGAAAGGTTTTTGTTTTTATTCTAGGCAATGCCTGGTTTCCATTGGCCAGCATAAAGTAGTCAATAAATATTTGTTAAAGGAATTAACCTTCTTCTGAGCTGTAAAAGAACTTGATCAGTACAGACTTTTCTTCCCTTTATTAGTACTGAATAACCTAAATGGAGTCTTTTTTTTTTTCTTTTTTGAGATGGGGTCTTGCTATGTAGTTTAGCCTGGCCTTAAGCTCATCATGTAGCCCAGGCTTGTGTTGATCCTCCTGCCTCAGCCTCCCAACTCCTGGGATTACAGGCATGTGCTTCCACACCTAGCCTTAAATGGAGTCTTTTTGAGGGATTATCATATTGCTTGGTTAATTTAAGCATATACTTTGAAGTATATCAACCTGTAGATGTGTTCACAGTTTGGTTTTTTTTTTTTTTTTTTAGGAACACATAATGACTGATAAATTGGATTTCAGCTTAAGAGAATGGAAGAAAGTTTATACTTGCAGAAAGGATCAATAAAACTGATGTTTTTTAAATTAGTGAGAGCAGTTTAGAGAAACAGAATCAATCTGTGTCTTATACGTATCACAAGATAAGAATTAGTCCTTGAGGCATTATGTGATGGAAAACCAGTGGAAATGTTTCAGGCATCTAATAAACATTTTAGGAATGTGATTTTTTAGCCTTTAGGATAGTTTAAAGGAAAGAGAAGCCAAAATAGGTATATACAAAGGTATATACAGGTATATACAAAGGTAAATACAGGTATATACAAAGATAAGCTTGGTATACTGGTAAGTTGAACAAAAAAATTGAAGATGGCCAAACTAGGAGAGATTGGGAAAAAGCATTAATGAGAAGTTGGAGGTATGTGTTGGAAACAAAGACAACAGGTTAAAAAGTGGCTTTCAGATTGTGCCTTTTGAGACCTGTCATTGTTTTAGGGTTAGCAATAAGAGCTGTAATTGACTGTCACATCTCCCTAAAAAAGAGACATAAGTGATGCTGCAGAGTTTTGCTGTGGACTACTTTTGAAGTAAGATTTTTTGTCTGGTTCAGTGAGAATGTTAATATGTTTTCATTAGGGGTAGCAGTACACCTGTGTTGTTTCCATTGAAAGTTAGGTAATTTGCATGAGTTATATGGGTTTGTTTTTAGAAATACTGAGATGATTTGAGAGAAAAGAAAGTTAGTTGTATAAAGATACTTCTTTTAGAAATTTGAGGGCTTTTAGTTAAGAGTTGCTGCTTTTGGATGGAGTTTTCTGAAACTTAACCCCATGGCTGCATTTCACTTATACTAGTGCTAATTTAGTAGGTGACAGTTGTCACTGGCGATTGGGAACAAATTTCCTAGCAAAAAGTTTAGAATATCAGTTGGATATTTTGTGCTCCCAGATATCTTAGCCTACTTGGTGCCTGGCAAAGTCTAGTATTAAAAAAAGGTAAAGTAGTGTTTTTTCAACAAAATTACTGTTTTCCTTCCCTTTTTGTGTTTTATTATCCGTCTACCTTCCCAATTGTTCAGAACACACTCTCCTGTAGAATTTAACTTTTGCTTTAATGTTAACACAAAATAGAGTAGATTTAGCCTAGCTAGTACAACTAGTATTTTTCAAGCGCCTTGGCTCCAGGTATACAAACATGAATAAAATAACAATGGTCCCTGTTGTGAGAAACTCACAGTAGAACTTCTAGTGGTAGAGCATTCCAAAATTTATGGTTATGCTTTATCAGAGATACACGAGGAGGTAGTTTTCTATTGTATAGTCCTGGCAGAAAATAATTTTATGTAAGGTTTTAAAAATTGATGCCACCATGGCTTTCACTTGCTGACTTTTAAAGTTTGTGTTTTAGAACAGTATGTTATTTCTAAGAATTGTTTTTATTATAAACAACAACTAAAATACTTATTTTTTGTATTGGTTGGCCGTTTATTGTAAGTAGATTGATATGGCATTTTTGGTTTGTATAATAAGCAAAATATAGCTTTATTTCGGATTGTTCAATTTCTGCATTAAAAATTAGTATTACTAAGAATTACCTTTTCAGTCCATGTGTTCTGATTTTTAACATTTTATTTAATGATTAAGTTATATTATTTCTTTACTCTTTCGAGAACCTTTGATTTTCTATCTTTTCTTTCAAAAATTTTTTTTCCCTAGCATTAAAACTCTTACTGTATAAAGAAATGTCTGAAAATCTGTTAACAAATCTCTTTTGATGATAACAGGATACGTTTTTCTTTCCTTGCCTTTTTATTGTACCTGGTTAAACTGATCTCCCATATGAACTTTCTTAGAATCAGGCAGTTCCTGGTTCCTATGGGGCTTCCTGTTTTCTCAAGTAAAAATAGAAAAGCATCTCAGAAAGGAAACCTGGTCAGTGTGAACTACTTTGTAAGGCAAGTTAGTTTTAGTTGTGACTTGGGTTATACAAGTACATAATGTATATAAAATACATAAATGTTTTGGGTATTTGAGAGCATTGAATATTTTTGCATATAATATTAAAAGATGATAGGGCTAGAGAAGGATTGAAAAATCATGAGAAATGTTATGCTGTTCAACCTTAAACTTGTCTGTGTTTCTTGGGAGAGTGGGGGGTAAAAAGATTGTATGATACATACCAAATCCTTCCCTATTATATAATCGAACGTTTTATTGGATTTCAGACTTGTCTAATGTGAGACCTAATTCTTAGGTACTTTGATCTTTTTTTTTTTTTTAATGCCTTTCCATGTATTAGCAAGGATTAATAAGGTTTTCTTTAATCATTGGAAACCATACTTCTAAGTGAATTGTTCAGTTTTAAAACACCTTGCAGTTGAATAGTTAACTGTGTTTAGTTTGTATTTTGGAAAGCTAGGCAGAAATATGATATGGTCGTTAACTGTGCTAATAAGAATAATGGGTTATTTCATTTAATTTTGACAACGATAGAAGGTAGGTATCATTGTTACCTCTCTTTTATAGAAGAAATTACAACGTAAGGTGGATAGGTGGATAGGTACATAGTACTTCAAAGAGATGATGCTAATAAGTAGTGCAGCTGGAGCTTGAATTCAGTGCCTGACACCGGAACGCTTGTGAGGATTGGTCAGTATCTGAAAAGTTACTTCCCAGCTTTTATTATTATCAGTTTGTATACATATTTACATTTAGTTTTAGCAAAGTACATTCTGACATTGCAGAGGACTTGTTTAGGAGTATTTAAGTTCTTATTCTTAAGTGACACTAATAGTTTTCTTTTTTTTTTTTTCTTTTCCTTGATAGTAAAAAACCCATTTGATGAAACATTTGGAAAAATACAAGTAAGTAAAAGATCATAATACTGATATTTTGTGTCATGTTTTATGAATGTATTCAGAAAACTATCAACTAAAAAAAAATTAAAGGTTATTTTTGTCTGAAATAATACATTTTTTATTCTGATTATTTCTTAGCTGTAGTGTGAATTATGTCTGACATAGATTTTCCCCTTGGAGCTGAACTACATCACTACTGTAAAGCCAAATGTCAAGTAAAATTTAAGTGGTATCTTATCCGTGGATCTGGATCTTAGACTTAAAAGTGTGGGTCTTGTCCTAAGTTGTTGGATGCCTTATTAGTGTTTGTCCAATTTCTCCTTACTTTGTCTCTTCTAGGATATTTTGTGTACTTGGACAACTGTTTGCCCATCAGGAAGGCAAAAGATTTTAAAAAGATGCATATTAGAGCTACTGTTTAAGATTCCCTTTCTTTTCAAAGGATGCTGTAATAATTTGTTTTAACCTCAGTTTTACTTACATACAAATATTTTTCACTTGATCATCATTAGACACTTTGAAGATTAAAATATTTAAGCTTGATATATATAGTAATTCACAATTAGTTAACTTTTTATTATAGGAACTAACAGAATGGTCGGTATAGAAAGCATTATTTGTTGTACGAAGGATGTGTAATAAAGTGTAATAAAATCCACAGAATATTACTTTGAGTGCAACTTTGAAATAGTTATGTTCAGTAATATATTATAGTGTTGACATTTATTTATTTATTTATGTATGTATGTATGTATGTTTTTCTCCGGTACCGGGAACCGAACTCACGACCTTGCGCTTGCCAGGCAGGCGCTTTGCCGCTGAGCTAAATCCCCAGCCCTGTTGACATTTATTTAAAGTTGACTGTTGCAGTATTGAGTCTAAAAATGCATCAATTTAAATTTACTGTACTGTTCTCACTTTGAAAATAGAAGACTATCTTCTTTGTAGCTTTTCTCATGGGAGAAGCTAGAGTTCTGAATCCCCAAATAATAATAATAATTATAATGAAGGGAACGGCACTTCATTTAGATTAAGTGCTTACTCTGTGCCAGGTATCATGCTAAGTGTTTAAATCCATTATCATTTAATAAAAAACTTGATATAAATAGTTAAAGATGTCCTGGAAGAGAAAATTGCTTGAGGAGAGAAGAGGGAAATACTTAAAGATGACAATATATGAGAAAATTTGGTAGGGTTACCTCATAGTTGTTTTTATCCTAGTAATAAAATATTTTCTTTGTGAATAAGATGTGTAAACAATAACCTGGATCATACTAACACAGACACTGAGCAAGTAGCTAGTTTAAATTATGAAATTACTTTTATTTAATGAAATGTTATTTGAAAGCCTACTTGTCATGTGTATTATTTATAGATCTTTGGTTTGTAGGGCAGTTAGAGAAGCCAGTGGTTAAGATGTATTTCACACTGAGACATTGGGAGACAGTCTGAAAATCAGTCAGAATGGAGAAACACGTAGTAAAACTGCAGGCCAGTAGGAAAGTAACTGTAAAACTTGATGTGTGTATTTTTCAGATTAACTGCTAGCTCAGTGTATTTGGTGCAAAAGATAACTGAACCACAGACTGTTTCTTTCGGAAAATGAGTTTGTATAGGTAATAATGTGCATTGGGAAAACCTTACTGAGATCATAATTCAGTTGGTCATTTGGGTGGCGCTTGAGACCCTTGTATATGACAGTCAATATGAATAAGCTTTCAATAGAAGAAAAGCTTTTTGAAAAAATTCCTTGAGCTTTTGAGTATTAAATTCTCTGTATTAGAGTGTAGCATGAGGGGCTGGGGATTTAGCTCAGCGGCAAAGCACCTGCCTGGCAAGCACAAGGTTGTGAGTTGGGTTTCCGGTACCGGAGAAGAACCAAAAAAAAAACAAAAAAGAGAGTGTAGCGTGAACTATGTATATTATGCAAGAGAGATTCAGTTCTGTCTGCATAGATTTTATTTCATCTGTTTGTCTAGTCTAGTGTTAATATCTACGAATCAAGAATTTATTCTCAAGTCTATCTTCATTAAAAACATAATCACAGAGGACATACGGACATATGCCAAATGTTCAAATTGTTTTGTTTTTGAAAGGGGTGTAAGACATGATCAGGACATATAAAAAAAAATTAGTGTCTTTTTCAGATAAGCAGCACACTGCAGACTTTCAACTACTGTAATTGCATAGTTTAATCAGAGTCACCTTGGTTTTATATCAGGTCCATAAGCTACATTGTCACTGGAACTCTTCATTCTGTTATGTTGAAGATTTTTATTGAAAATTGGTTTGTAGCTTTTTTTGTATCACAGATACACAGCCTTTAGCATGTTGAGTATCAACCTGTTCTTTCACATTTTGGTGTCTGATTCTTGCAGCTTGGAATTTTAATCTATAATGTGGAGATAAGTATTGGCTTAATTCAAAATCTTGCTGAGCTAGATTTGAGGTGGAGAAAGATGGTACAAGAGTTGGTAGGGAGGCAGTCCCCTGAAGGAGTACATACCTTGTCTCTGTCAGCCACATGACTTAAAAGCAGAGACTGGTGGTGGGATCTTGAAACCTTTAATGAATGTTGTTCTTCTAGTGTCAGTGATCAAAGCTGCGTTGACAAAAGCATGCTGTGTATAGTGTGTAAACTTGTTCTTCTCTTTTCTTGAACATATCCCATAAATCAAATGGATGAAGTAGTATGTTGTTAGAGATATAAGTGTTACTTTCCCAGCCTTTTATATCTTACCTGAATTTGTTCCTTGGTCATATGCATCCAGAAATTGTTTTGTTTGGTATTTCAGGAAAAAAGGAAATAATAATGATACAACCTCCCCCTTCATGAATCAGAAATTTATTTCAGATAGTGTGAAGGCTGCTACCCCTTCTCATTTAAACTTACTCATGGCTTATATTGATCCATTTTATTTACAGTTAATTTTTTTTGTTTTATTTACAGTTAATTTTAAATTACAAATATTACTGTTTTAGGCTATTTGGCATGGTGCTTAGAGAAATACCATTATAACAGTCCTTTCTCTGCCCTCCTTTCACACCATTATTTATACTTCTGGGCCATCTTACACATTCTGGTCAGAGGAATATTCCTGATGTGTACGAGTCTGGTTTACTTTCCTCCTCAAATTTTCTAGACAAAGTCTTTGTCTTTGTCTTGTTACCGAGGGCTCTTTGGAAGAAAATTCCAAGCTACTCTTCCAGTAGTTTGCTAAGTTAAGTGAGGCACCAGTTATATGAGTTATGAGCAGTGCTTTCTTGCCTTCGTGCCTTTGTTCATGCTGTTCCTTCTGCCCAAAATGCTGGTTAGTTCTCTTCTACCTGTGAGACTCAGCTCAGATATTCTCTGTTCCACAAAGGGGTCTTCTTTTATCTCCTCCTTCTGTATTTGCATTGCACTTTGCAACTGTCATATAACACTTCATTTTATTTTGTCCTTGTGAAAAGAAGTCATATTACTCAGCAGGTCTCTCACTTTGCTGACAGGACAGTTCTTAATTCCTGCTTTTTAACTTCATTGAATGTTTGCTTCACTTTAGTGGTTCACTAAAATATTTTTGTAAAGCAAGAGCATTGTTAAGTATTTTATTAATGTGTTTTTTTAAAAAATAGTCTTAAGCTGCTCCAGTGTAGAGCTAGAACTCTAGCAGTTCACAAGGTTAAACAGGCCCTTCCTGGGAGCTTAGGAGAGGGTGAGTGCCCAGCGCGAATACTCACTGCCTCAGTTTTGTGTGGTGGATTCAGATTAAAACAAAATATGAAGGGCAACCTTGAAGAAAAATTTTAAAGACAGTCTTCTAAGAACAATACAGACAAGAATGCATTGTGTAGAGGGAGATTGGAAGCATTCTTTGCAGTTATGGGAGTTTATTGTTTATGAAACCTTTTTTTATAGCAGTAATCTTAGTGCTACTTTTTAATCATTCTCAAGAAATAAAATATTTAAAATAACACTTTAGAAGTTTAAATTAAGTTTCTTAAAATATGGTGGCCACTGTTTAAGAATTCGTTTTAGATTTTGTAGCCTCAGTGATTTTAAATTCATTTCTATTTTTATTTTTGAATAAGAATTATTGGGACATCTTTTCTTAGAATTGGTATTTCATAATAATCTTTTAATTTTAGGAAAGTGAGAAGAATCTTATGATGAGCACATTATATAAACTTCATGATCGATTGGCACAGCTTGCAGGTAATTATTTTAACATAGTTTCTAAAAATTAATTTGTATATATATAGTGTGTTATCAGTAGAAATAGTCTTTCTCACTGCTTTGTTATATTTGTGGAACATTTTACACGTTTTTACTGCCTGTTGAGTGTTTCTTTAGATATATGTAGATATAGATGTATCGATTAGAAGTTCTTTTTCCTATCTGTCATGTGCATATTGTGTTACATATTTTTTAAGTCAAACTAATTTCCGTATTCCAATGTAACAAAAATCCTGAAAATTTGAATATCATTTGAACTGAGTAAGCAATGAGTTAACTGAAATCTTGGACTAAATGTGAAAAATGTAGATTTTTTTGTGGTTGTATAATGTCTTCCCTTGGATAAAGTAAATATATGATCTTAGAATATTCTCTCCAGATTTATTGAATTTTCCTTATATTCTGCCCTAAATAAGTCTTTGAAAGCTCGCAGTATGAATATATCTGCAATTAGGATATTTTGTTAGACATAAATTAATATCAATTTTAGCATCTATATGCTGACTATAAACATAACTGTTAACTTCTCATGTTTTAAAGGTATTCTTATTTTATGTACAATCTGAAAGAAGACTTTAGATTTCCTTTTCAGTTATATGAAAATACAAGTATAGTTTTTCAAGCTTTTTAATGTAGCAAACCTTTTTGAGGAAAACAAGTCATTGGTAGGAGCCTAGTAGATAAATGTGGAATTTCTGTGGTGGAACGTCAGTATTTAGGATCCTTACAGTTGCCCAACCTCTCACCTATTTTTGGTCTTTAGTTTGGGTCTGTAATTCAAACTTCAGGCTTATAATTCTATATACATCACTAAATGCCTTCTTTGCATTGGCTCACTGATTGTCATGCTCATATACTGCAAGCTAGTGACATTTATTTGGTATGCTTTTGTATCTAGAAATAGGTTAAGTATATTCTTTAGCTAGGAAATCTTGATATTGCTAACACATGCATCTATGGTTATCTCTGTAATATTGTTTTATGTCTGTGGACCACTAGATAGCATAATCTGGGTTCCATTTAAAGGCACAGATTCCTTCCTCTACAGCAGGGCTTGAAAACTTTTTCTGTGAAGCATCTCATATTAAATATTTTAAGCTTTGCAGGCTAGATAGCATCTCTCAAAGCTACTCAGTTTTGCTGTTACAGCATGAATGTAACCATAAATACTAAATAAATGAATTAACTTGGTTGCATTCCAGTTAAATTTCATTTATAAAAAAAGTAACAGGACAGATTTGGCCTTGGGCTGTGATTTGGTGACCTCCAAATATATGGAATTCAAATCTCTGAGGATGCATTATAAAACTTGAAGGTTTATTTACCAAATAAGTACTTCTTTCCTCATAACTATTGCCGTTAAAGTCTGGCTATTTGGTAAATAAGAACATGGTTCTTTTATTATAGAAAAATTTTGCAAGGATTTTACTTTAATTATTGTACTAATATGTTTAAAAATTTTAACTACTTGAAAGAAACATACCTGCCTGGCAAGTTCAAGGTCCTGAGTTCGATTTCCCTTACAAAAAAAAGTAGGAAGTCTTGGAAGAAACAGGGAATCTTAAAATTCGTAAGGAAAACTTACTATTCAAGTTGAAAATAAAGGCTGGGGATATAGCTCGGTGGCATAAGTGCCTGCCTGGCAAGCGCAAGGTCGTGAGTTCGATCCCTGGTACTGCAAAAAAAAAAAAAAAGTTGAAAATAAGGATATTTTATCTCTTACAACGATGTGTAGCCTAAAGAAAAAACTGAATTCTCTTCTTAAAATAGTTACAAGTTTTTCAGACTCTTATAATACATCCCTTTGTAGAAACCAAATCATAGGTAGAAACTCGTATGTTTTCCTGTTGGCCTATGTTACAATTTTTCAAGTGTGTATATTTCTTGTTAAAGATAGTCTTAGTTATACTATGGAAATGCACATGTTTTGGTACAATGATGAATTCAAACTTAATTGAATCTCTAAATTACCTTTAAGAATCATTGTGTAAGTTAGCCCAGCAAGTTTGCTGAATTATTTCCTCCAGGGTATTCATATATTGAATATATTGACATATATATACATATTGAGAGAGGGCCAGCCCTCTTATGTACTAAGCCATGGTTTTTCTAGACAAGCTTACAATTTAGTTGAGAACAGAAAAAGAGAATATGTTTCTATCTGCACCAAAGTGCATTTAAAGATTGTTTTTTATAAGACTAGTTTATTTACATTAATTACTGGAATTTTCTATAGAAAATATAAACAATATTGGTCATTTTCTTTACTGATTATAATAGTATAACTTGTATAATTGGTAAAACACTTTGAATTAATTACATTTTTCTTCTGTTTTAACATTGTACTGATTCAAAACAATATGCTAATTTTTCTAGGAGATCATGAATGTGGCAGTTCTAGTCAAAGAACACTTTCTGTTCAAGAGGCAGCTGCATATTTAAAAGTAAGCAGTGAAATTAGAATTTTAATAGCTATATTTTAAAAATTTATATAAATCATTGCTACTTATATCAGAATCATCATGCATTTGATTAACTGTACTGTTCAAAACTCAGCTTATTGTTTGGTGTGAGTATGTGAATAAATAAGAGAAAGTGAAATTGCCCAACATTTTTTGTTTTAGTCTGATTTATAACATTCTGACTGAGAGAATACATACTGTTTTGGTGAGCTGGGCATGGTAGCCCATACCTGTAGTTTTACTTTAGAGGCTGAGGTAGGAGAATCACCTGGAGCTCAGCAGTTCGAGGCTCGTCCCTGACCTCAAAAAAGAAAAATAAATTGGTAAGAGGGAAATTGAGATAGATGATTAGCATATAAGAAAATGAGTATAGAGCCAGGCATGATAGTATACGCCAGTAATCCCAGCACTCTGGAAGACTGAGATAGGATTACAAGTTTGAGCCTAGCTTGGACAACTTAGTGACTTAGTAGGACCCCATTTCAAAGTTTAAAAAATTTAAAAACGGCTGGGGATGTGGCTCATTTGGGTTCAGTCCTCAGTTAGCCCCCAAAGAAAAGGAAAAAAAAAATTATACCTGTAATCCATGTGAACCTTTTAGAGCTTTTAGTGATAGAAACAGCCCACCGCAGCACACAGCTATAGGTTCACTACCACTGCTTCTAATGTTATTTTAACCAGTTACTTTAAATCTCCTCTCCAGATTGTCTCCTCTCAGAGTAGTAAAAGAATTTGCAGGTGAATCTTCTAAACTGTAATAAATAGTCTTTGGGAAATTTTGGATGAAAAGAAAGGTACTACAGGAGTGAAGAAGGACAAATGTAATTCTGTTTTCTAA
The DNA here is from genome assembly GCF_000276665.1 of Chinchilla lanigera. Lineage (NCBI taxonomy): Eukaryota > Metazoa > Chordata > Mammalia > Rodentia > Chinchillidae > Chinchilla > Chinchilla lanigera. Next base: position 11,921,809 of record NW_004955458.1, read on the forward strand.
AAAGGGGGAAAGGAAATTTGAGAATCATCCTGGAAAGCTTTATCTTATTGCAGTTTCGTAAAGATAATTCCGTAGAAACCGTGGAGTACTTGCAAATAGAGTAAGTCATGCCATGCAGTCATCATACCCCCTCTTTTAAAAATTGTGGAAAACTCTTAGAATCTACCTTGTTACACTTTTCAGTGTAGAGCACAGTATTGTTAACTGTGCACTGTTGCCCGTCAGATCTCTAGAATTTTTCCATTTTCCTAATGGAAACCCTATACCTGCTGCATAGCAGCTTCCCATTTACCTCTCCCCCAAACCTCTGGTAGCCAGCAGTGTACTTTTCTGCTGTAGCTTCGTGTTAGGGACCTCATGTCGGCAGAATCTTGCAGAACTTGTCCCTCTGTGCCGGCTTATTTCACTTAGCGTGACGTCATCGAGGCTAACTCATACGGTAGCACGTGACGGTGTTTCCTTTCTTGAGACCGAGTAATACCCTGTCATGTGTACAGTCTGCCAGAGAATGTATACTCACTGCAGGAACAGAAAACATACATAATTACTTCGACACTACATTTATTGAGGCATCATGAGTTTAATAGAAGTTATATTTGCCCTCTATAAAGCAAGAGGTGCTCAGACCTCATTAGCTTCCAGAGATGTATTAGTACAGCAAATTGGGGTTTGGATTACCTTGGTCATTGAGGTGGCTGCACATGCATCTTCACTGTCTTCTCTAAGGGGCGGCAGTGCGTTGTTTTCTGCAATATACAACATCCTCTAGGGTCTGCCGTATGAGGAGTACCCATTTATTGAAAAAACATAATGCTAGTTTTTCTTTTCTTAATGTGTGTGTACAGTTTTTGGTGGACTGTGTATACACATATTTTCTTCATCTGCTGATGGATTTTTAGGTTCTTTTTCTTGCCTATTGTGAATAACGCACTGCAGTGAACATAGGAATGTAAATATTTCTTCAAGATCTTGCTATCAGTTCTTTTGGACAGATGCTCACAAGTAGAATTGTTAAATTGTTTGGTAGTTCTCTTTTTTTGAGGAACCTACACAGTCTTTTTCATAATGACTATTTACATTCCTTCCAACATTGTACAGGGGTTTCATTTTCTCCATATTCTTTTTTTTTTTTTTTTTTGTACCGGGAATCAAACTCAAGACTTTGCACTTGCCAGGCAGGCGCTTGTGCTGCTGAGCTATATCCCCAGCTCTCCATATTCTTAACACTTGCTCTTTTCTGGTTTTTTTTTTTTTTTAGATACTATCTAACAGGTGTGAATTGATATCTCATTGTGGTTTGGATATCCATTTCCCTGCTGATCAGTGATTTTGATCATCTTTTCATGTAGCCTTTCTATATACTTTATACATCTTTATATGCATGTACCATCTGTTGGCATTTGTATGCCTTTTTGGAGAAAAGCTGTAGAAGTCTTTTGCCCATTTTAAAAAATTGAATTATGTATTTCATTATTGGGATGTTGTGGGGTTTCCTCATGTATTTTATTAGTATTATATATTCATATTAGACATAGGGCTTACCATTATTCTCTTATTCCATAGGTTCCTTTGTACAGTATTCTTTGTTTCCTTTGTCACCCATAGCCTTTTTAGTTTAATATAGTTCCATTTACTTACTTACGCTTTTGTTCCTTAAGCTTTTTGTGCTGTATCTAAAAATTCACTCTTCATACCTTTGTCATGAAGCTTTTCCCCTCTATATTCTTCTAGTTTTATATTTTCAGGTGTTAAGTCTTTCATCCGTTTGAGTTCATTTTTGTGCATAAGAGTCATAGTTACTGTTCTTGTTGTTGAGGTTTATTGTAGCTCATAGTTTGTAGAGGTTTCATTTCATAGTTGGATGGCTTTAAGGCAGGGTGGTGTGGCAGAGGGGCATTGCAGAGGAGAAGCAGTTCATGGTGGGCAGAAAGCACCATAGCAGTAAAACAGCAAAAAAGCAACAAGTGGTAACAGTAGCCCTTTTCTGTCCCTTATATTCTATCCAGGCTATGTGCTCTTAGGGCGGGTAGCACTCACACCCACATGGGGCAACTTTAATCCTATTGTTGTACCATGAATCAGTCCAGCCAGTGAATTCATTGTACCATGAATCAGTCACACCCTTAATCCCAGCATCACACACTATAGATTCAACCACCTTTGAGTAGCTCCAGCTATGGCCACATGAAGCTTTGGGGGGAACATCTAGATATAAGCCCAAAAGATGTATGTACATACCTTTATGCATAAGGCATTTAGTCCATCTCACAGTTTCAATGTTGCTAGGAGGTCCAAGTTTAAAGTCTCTTCTGAAATTTTAGACAAACTCTTGCCTGTCATATCCTGTGCAAATGGAAAAAGGAAGTTAAATACTTTCAGCATACTGTGGCACAAGATAGACATCTCCGTTCTGAAAAGTATGGAGAGGAAGATAGAAAGGAATGAGACCAAAGCAAGTCCAAAATTCAGCAGGGCAAACATTTAGTCCTGTGGCTCCATGTACAGCATTTGGGGTAATCTGTGGCTAAATGTAACCTCCAAGGGGCTTGGGTGGCTCCGCTTCTATGACATTGCCAGTGGTTGTAGTTCCCATGGTTTTTCTCTAGTGCTAGCTCTGCTTTCTCCTTGCAGTTTTCCTCAGATGATTCATATTCCTGGCTTCTTCAAACTTCTGGAGTCTCCATTGCACTTTCGGCTTCACACACTGGCCTCTAAAGGGCACACTGCCTGGCCTCCCAGACCTTCTTCTCAAATCTGGATGGAAGCCTTCCTGACCCCACAACTCTTGCATCCTGTGTCCACCTAACACCAGTACCACATGGGTGATACCAAGGTCTGCTGCCAGCTGGAGCAGTACCTAGGCTTCCTTCTTTATTGGCTGTAGGAGTTGACTGCCTGGATTGCCAAGCATTCTGAACCCAGTCCTTAGGAGCAAATTCTCTAGGCTCCTGCCATTCTGGAACATGATATGCTGGGACTCTCCTCTCAAAAGTCTTTCACCTTTGTAATTTTGAGACTGTGAAGGATGGAGTCCTATATTGTGTTTTTTTTTTTTTTAAGTCATCACGCCATCCTTTCTGTTGTCCTCTTCTTAGCAACCAAGCTCTCTGCTCTATATTTGCAGTCTGCATCTTTACTGGAACTTTGTTTCTGACCAAACTCACAGTATTTTAAATCATTCTGCGGGGCTCTTTGTTCTAATTCTTAGCATAGATCTGGCTAACAGCCCCCAACAGTAGCCATACCACTTACTCAACACCATCTTGAAATTTCTTCCACAAGATTAATCAATACATTGCCCTTAATCTCAATCTCAGGCAAAGTCTCTGGGCATGAGCAAAGGCAAACAAATTTTCAGCCAAAGCATAACAGACATGACCTGGAGTCCAGCAGTCAGTGTAATCCTTGTTCCTAACTAAAACTTCCTGAGCCTTGCCTTTCCCTGTTGTATTTCTGTCAGCATTCTGCTTTTCTGAGATCCAGCAAGAAAGAATTCCCCATCAGATTTGACTTACAGCATTCCAGGGCTGCTTCTTCAGCCAGCATCTGAAAACTTTTACAGAATTTTCCCACAAACCAGTTCCATGTTGTCAGATATATTCACAGCAGTTACTCCACTCCTGGTACTAAAATCTGTCTTAGTTACTTTTCTTATTGCTGAGAGAAAATATCCAACACCCAAAGTTAAAGGAGAAAAGGTTTATTGTACTCATAGTTTGTACAGGTTTCAGTTCATAGTTGGCTGGCTCCAAAGCAGGGTGCCATGGCAGAAGGGCATCACAGAGGAAAAACAGTTGATGATGGCCCGAAGGCTGCAAAGTATCGAAGAAGCAGCAAGCAACGAGAGCACCTGCATGCTCTTAGGGCACATAGCACTCACACCCAGGATGGGGCAACTTAATCCTAGTATTGAACTCTTGAGTTAATCTTGTATCACATCCTTAATTCCAGCGTCACACACTCGAGATCCAGCCACCTCTGAGTAGTTCTATGTATTGCCATATGAGTTTTGGGGGGCACACCTAGACATAAGCCATTACAGGGTCCAATGTCATTCTTCTGCATGTGGAAGTCCAGCTTTGCCAGCATCATTTATTGAAGGAAGTGTTTGTTCCCTGTTATATAGTCTTGACACCCTCATTGAAAATTAATTTGATCATATGTGAATAGGTATTTTTTGGTTTTTGTTTTTTTGTCTTTTTGAGACAGGGTCTCACTATGCAGTTCAGGCTGGCCTTGAGCTCGCTTTGTAACTTCGGAGCCCAGGCTGGTTTTGAACTTGTAACAATCCTCCTGCCTTAGCCTCCTGAGTGCTGGGATTACAGGTGTGTGCTACCACTCCTTGCTCTATCTTTGCACTTTCTTTTTTTCCTTTTTTTTTTTTTTTTTTTGGTACCAGGA
>NW_004955458.1:11932455-11976248 GCF_000276665.1 Chinchilla lanigera
GGCGAGCACAGACTCGAGCCCAGGTGTCTAGCCGCTCCTGGAACACTCTTGTCATAAGTTTTGAAGTTAAAAAGTATGAAGCCTCTAGGTTTGGGATTTTTTTTTTTTTTTTTTTTTTTTTTCCTCAGGATTGTTTTGGTTATTTGGAGTCTTATTTTATATAAATTTTAGGATTTTTTTCTATTTCTGTAACAAATGACTTAGGGATTGAAATTGAATCTGTTGCTTTGAGTAATACAGACATTTTTATCACTAATAAGTCTTCCCAGTTCATGAACATAGGCTGTTTGTTTATTTCTTCAATTGAGCGATATATTGTAGTTTTCAGTGTTCTGATCTTTTAAGTCCTTATTAAGTTTATACCTCTATGTTGAGTTTTCTGTGTACAAGATTATATCATCTGTGAAGAGAGATAAATTTATTCTTTCTGATTTGGATGCTTTTTTTTTCCTTACTTGATTACTCTGAGTAGGATTTCTAGCAATGTGTTACATAAAAGTGTGAGAGCAGGAATACTTGCCTACTTTCTGTTCTTACAAAAACACTTTGTTATTCACTATTATGATATTACCAGAGGCCTTTTTGTGTCTAGCCTGTGTTGAATAAATTTTTTGTATTTCTTGTTTGTTGAGTTTTTCATCATGAAATGTTGCTGTGTGTGTGCGTGTGTGTGTGTGCACATGCGTGTGGCACATGCATGTGTGTTTTACTGGGGTTCAAACCTAGGGCCTTTGCACTGAGCTATATTTTTTTGAGACGAGCTCGCCAAATCACTAGTTGCCCAAGTTGAGCTCACACTTGGGACCCTCCTGCCTGAGCCTCCTACAGTACTGGGATTATATGTGTGCATCACCAGTCATGTTGAATGCCCAGCCATGTTGAATTTTGTGAAATGCTTTAGACATTGAGCATAATCAGGTAATTTTATTTTTTTATTGAGACATAATTATACATCTTTATGAATATATTCTGACAATTCATGTTAATAATATACAATAATCAAATGAAGGTAGAAAGGAGATAATCATATGATTTTTATCCTTTGTTCTGTGAATGCATAAGCACATTGATTTATTTTTATATGTGATGGAATCATCCTTTTGTCCTGAGGTCATAATGTGTGATGCTTTTAATGTGCTGTTGAATTTAGGTTTGTAGTATGTTGTTGAGGATTTTTGTGTCTGTATTCATCAGGGATGTTAGAATGTAGTTTTCTTGTACTGTCTTTGTTTAACTTGGATACTAGAGTAATGCTATCCTCATAAAATGAGTTTGGAATTGTTCCCTCTTCTTGAGTTTTTTGGTAAGAGAGAGTGTGTGATTCGCATATAAGAGAAACCATGTGATACTTAAGCTTGTGTGTCTGACTTACTTTCACTTAGGTTCTGAAAGATGCTTGACATGATTCGTTTTCTTCAATATGGTAAAATTTATTTTGTTACCTAAAGTAGGTCTGGACAATGTGCCAAGTACAGTTGATAAAAAGAATGTTACTCTCCTTTGAGGTGGAATATTTTGTGTATGTTTTTTAGTTCCATCCGGTTTCTAATGTTTTGACTTCATTTTCTTTAGTGATCTTCTATCTGTGTTTTCTGTCCATTGAAATTAAGGAGTAAAATCTATTAGTGTGTTGCCATTTCACTTGTGAGTTCTTTCATCCTTTGCTTCATGTAATTGGGTTCTCTAAGGTGAGATATTGTTTTATTTTACAAATGAATTGGCCTTTTTATTATTATATAATGTTTTTCCTTGACTTAAATGCCTATTTTGCCTAATACAAGTATAGCCACCTCTGTTGTCTATTACTTACTATTTCCATGGGATAGGTTTTTCTGTTCTGTCACTTGCAGCTTAGTTGTGCCCTTAGATCTAAACTGAGTTTCTCATACACAGAATGGAGTTGGATGTTATTTTTTTTAAATTCAACCATTCATTCTGTTAATTGAGAGATTCAATCCATTTCTATTTGAAGTAATTACTGGCAGGGAGACTAACTATTGCTATTTCTGTTTTCTCTCCTATAGTAGCCTTTTTTGTCTCTTTTCCTGTGTTTCATAGTTTTGTTTTGTTTTTAGTGACATACTTTGATTTCCTTTTTATTTCTTTTCATGTATTTTCTGTAGGCATTTTCTTTGTAGCATACCATAGGAACCTAAATAAAATATCTTATATTCACATCATTTTTACCTGATAATATCTTAAACTCAGTCATGTACAAATGTCTGCTCTTTTATAACGTCCTCCCATTCTTTGTTATTGGTGTCACAAAGTGTATTTTTTTCATATTGTGTATCAGTTAACATTTTGATAGTTACTTTTCATAATTCTGTATTTTAAATTGTATGTGACAGTTACCTATGTACTCCATTGTATTGTTATAGAATTTATGTTTTAGCTCTACCAGTGAGTTTCATACTTAGATGTGCTTTCATGTTGCCATCTGGCAGCATTTTATTTAACTTTAGTCTGCTGTAGCATTTCTTGTGAGGCATTTATGGTGATGGTAATGGTGAACTCCCTCCACTTTGGTTTATTTGGGAAAGTTTTTGTTCTTCATTTTTGAAGAATAGTTTTTCTGAACATATTTATGGTTGGCAGTTCATTTTTTCTTTCAGCATTTTGAATACATCTTTTTATTCTTCTGCTTTTTAAGTTTTGTGCAGAAAATCTGTGGATAGTTTTACGTGGTTTTTTTTGTACACCCAACAGCTTTTATCTTGCTGCTTTCAAAATTCTATCTTCGGCTTTTAACATTTGATTTTGTCTTTATATGGTCTTATTCAGGTTTGTCTTCATTGTGGTCTGTTGGGCTTGTTGAATCTGCCTGCCTGTCTCCTCCCCCAGCTGGAGGAGTTTTGGGCTCCATTTCAAATACATTCCCCCCTGGATTTCTGTCCTCTTTTGGTACCTCCGTAATGTGTCTGTTGGTCCACTGAGCGGTGTTTCATCAGTCCCTTGTCTTTCCACATTTCTTCTTCATTCTTGCTTTTTATTTTGCTGGGAGAGTATCTAATGATTCTTGGAGTTCGCTGATTCATTTTTCTACTTGATTTAAGACTTCTCTTGAAGCCCTTTAATTTTTTTTTCAATTTAGTTGTTCTTTCTATAATTGCTAGTTCTTTCTAACATTTTCTGTTTCTGTGTTGCATGCACATTTTCTGATCTTTTTGAGTATCTTACTACGTTTTTGTTTTTTCAATTCTTTGTCAGGTATTTTGCATACCCGTTTCTTTAGGGTAGGTTTTTGGAGGTTTATTGTTTTTGGTTGTGTTACGTTTCTCTGTTTCTTTGTGGGCTTGTTAATTTGTGTTCAGATCCAGTCATATGAGTAAATAGCCCCCAGTCATATGAATAAGAAGCCTGTGTGCTTCTTTGGGCTGAGCTGAAGGGGCGGGGCAGTGGTGCTTGAGTGTATGGTAGTTCAGACTCAGATTTGTTCTTGGCAGCCCTCAGTCTCGCACCCTTTTCTTTCAGTAGTTAGATTTCAGCAAGACAAAAACCATTTCCTTTGAATGAATGCTCTGAATTTTCCTATCAGCTTTCATACGGCCTGATGTTGCACTTGTCTGAATCGCAAAAGCTTTTCAACTGATTTTTTCTACAGAAATTGAATTGATCCGTACATTTTTATTGACTCAGTGTATTTGTGGGGGAAGGAGTATCTAAGTGTCTTCCTGATGTCACTCTTTTCCCTCTTTAAAATTAAAACTACAGTATAAGTCGGGCGTGGTGGTACATGCCTGTAATCCCAGCACAGGCAGGAGGATTGCTGTGAGTTCAAGCTACAAAGTGAGCTCAAGGCCATCCTGAGCTGCATAGTGAGACCCTGTCACAAAAAGACCAAAAAAAAAAATACAGTATATGCTAAGGTAGTCAGTAAGGTTTTGGTGACAGTCTCTCGTAATATGCTTGGGTGGACTATTTTTTATTTAATGCATGATTTATATGTGAATACCAGAAAGATTCCAGGACAGTGTAATGTGATGGAAATTAAGTCTAGATTCAGATTCTAGCCCTGCTACATAGAAGTTGTGAACATACCTTGGTAAATATCCTTTAAATTTTCTGAATCTTTCTCTTTGTGAAGGTGGAATGGTTGTTAATGACTATGAACATTTGGGGAGGCTTAAGTGAGTGTATTAAAGTACTTAACTCAGTGCTTGATTATTATAGTAACTTCGTGAAAATTCTGGGTTTTTTTGTGGTTTCTAATTAATCCAGTGCCACTGTAGACAGAGATCTCTAATAATACGCTTCCAGATTTGTATCTCATGCTTAGTATCTTTGATTTTGAGCTAGATGAGAACTTGATGACAGTCAGTTTGTGGGTAATGTAATACTTCATAGGTTGGTAGCTAAAGAATCTAGTTCCAAAAAGATTTGTATTCAAGAGGGGTGTAATGATAGGGTTCCGTGTTGAAAGAATGGAAAGATTTAGGGTGGGGGCACAGAAGAGATTAGATTGAGGAGCCTAAAGAGATACAGTCTGAAACATTTCAGGAAGAAGGACGTAACTGGGAGTCTGGAGCAGGCGGATGTGAAATGATTGACAGTGTCTGAGCAGTAGGAAATGTGACCCCTCTGAGGCTTCCTTCCAGCTTTCTCTTTTTTACCCACTTGAGTAATGGCACAGATGTGTGTCATGTATTCTTGAAGAAAGACTCACTTACATTTGAGAACCTTAAGATTTATTAGGTACTATATTTGAAAAACTAAAGAAACAGAATAGGAAGTGGGCACAGGATAGTGCCTGACCAGTGGCATCGCAGCTAGACCTGAGAAAAAGGCAGGGCTGGGTGTGTGAGGTTTGTTAGCCTCTGTTCTCTCCTGCCACGTGATCGGATTGCTTTGTGGGTCAGCAGTAAGACAGAGCGAATAGAACATAGGCCTCGAGTGGGGACACATTGAGGGTTAAGCCAGGTAACAGTAGAATACGTGCAAGAGATGAGTTCTACTGAAGTCTCGCAACAGAATGTTTATTGGACGCACTCATGCATGAGCTGAGTTAGAACCGTATCGAGTAAAAAAATGGTATTAAACTGCCATCTTAAAACCGTTTTCATTTCCTGAATTTACTTTGTGTTTCAGATTGGTATTTGTCTTTTTAATTCAGTAAAATTTCTACTGTATATTCTTCTACAGTAAAAGGTTGTTTTAATTTTGTCCTATTACCTTCATGTTTTACTTTATATGAAAAGTAAAAGGGAAAAGTTTCAGATTCGCTACCTGAGAGTAACCACAGAAATGGCACTGCTCATTTTCCCTCCAGTCTTTTAAAAGATATTTTAAGAAGTTAATATCGCTACAGATATTTCATATTATAAGTGTTCATATTATTAAAATTAGGCACATTTCCCTCTGTCACTGTACAGTTTCTTGAGAACCTTTTAAACAGTGGACAATATTATATGACTATACAATATCAGTTTATGGTTTTTCAGTATTATAAAAGCACTCTAACCTTTAGATATAGTATTACATTATGTACATATTTCCTTAGGAAATGTTAGAAAGGAAATGACTTACTTAATGACAGTGAACTTTTAAAAATCTGTTTTAATGCTTTAGATATATGTTCAAGTTACTTCCAGCATTTGTGTTTTACTTTATTAGTCCATGTTTATAGTATATAATGATTACATCTGGTGCAGGAAATTGGCACGCAACACATTCCCCTTCTTTTTTTTCCCTCTTCTGTCCCTCTTCTATTTTTTTCCAGCGTCAGATTCATTTATTCATTTCTCTTATAAGACCTTTTAAAGTTAGAGATTGTAAACCATACTAATAGGCCAAAGAACATATAAAACGTGAGGGCAATTGTAGTAAGTCAGGGTATACTTTTAGATACATTGTCCCTGTCCCTCTCCCTCCTCTCTGCTCCCCCTTCCCCCTCTCTGTCTCCTTTCCCCATCCCCCAAGTTCCTCCTCCCGTCTTTCCCCGTCTCTCCCTCCCTGTCCCTCTGTGTCCCTGTCTCTGTCCTGTCCCTCCGTCCCACTTTTCCTCCTTTCCTCCTCCCTCCCTATTACTTGTCTCTTATTTGGTATGTTGTGTATACCAAGTTTTTCATATATGAGGAACCATGTGATATTTAAGCTTGTGTGTCAGATTTACTTAACATTATCGTCTCAAGGTGCATCCATTTTCCTACAGACAACCCAAGTTCATCTTTCTTTATGGCAGAGTAGTATTCCATTGTATATAAATAACACATTTTCTTTACCCATCTGTTGATGGACGTATAGGCTGCTTCCAAGATTTAGCTATTATGAATTGTGGTCCTATAAGCATGGGTATGCGTTACGCCACTGTGGTATGATGTCTTTAATGCCTTAGGAAGACACCTAGAAGAGAAATAGCTGGGTCAAATGGAATGTCTGTTTTTAGTTTTCTGAGGAATCTCCATATTGATTTCCCTAGTGTGATTTAGCTCTTATGGGTAGTGCGGCTGTGAACGCAGGAATGCAGACATTGTTGTGGTATGATGTCTTTAACTTCCTGCGAAGACACCCGGAGGAGAAATAGGTAGGTCAATAGGTTGGTTTCCCTAGTGGCTATATCAGTTTATTGTTCCACCAACATGGAGAAGGGGTCCTTTCTCCCCACGGCCTCACCAGCGTTTGTTACTGGTTGATTTCTTGATGGTCACCATTCTTTCTGGAGTGACATGAAGTCTCAGTGTTGTTTTAATTTGCATCTCTCAAATGCCCAGTGATGTTGAATACTGTTTCATGCATTTTTTGGGTGTTTGTATTTCTTCATCTGATAAGTATCTATGGATAGTTCCAAATTTAGAGCCTATTTTAACACAGTGTAAACCAAATTAGCTATTTTATTTCATGCGTAGTATAGTGTAAATATGGAAAAATCCCCCTAAAGAGTTTGTATTGGACGGTGATAATATGTATATTGTGAACTTTCTGCATACAGAGAAATGTATTTGCAGTATAGTTTCACCTATAATATTTAAGTTTTTAACTTTAGGAGTGTTTTGGTTACTTTTCTCTTGTTGCTGAGACAAAATACCCAACTCCCAAAATTAAGGAAGGAAAGGTTTATTTAGCTTACAGTTTGTGGAGGTTTCAGTCCATACTTGGCTGGCTCCAAGGCAGGGTGGCACATGGCAGAGGGCAATAGTGCATGGCAGCAGAAGACAGCAAATGCAGCAAGAGCAAAAAAAAGGGAAGAGCGGCAGCAAACAGCCTCTTTCCCTCCTTTATATTGTGTGCATGCTGCCTGCCCCAGGGCGGGTGTAGCATTTACACCCATAATCCCAACATTGGACCATGAATCAATGATAAACTCTAGAAGCCTGCACCTATGACTGCATGAGGCTTTGAGCCGACATCCAGACACAAACTATAACAAGGAGTAAAATAATCAAAGAATGCTTAGTGTTCCCACAGGTGTAAGCTAGTTTTTCCTTAGCTTCTAGTGCTTTTTGGGGGGCTACTGGGAATCAGCTTCTAGTGCTTTTGGGGTTTTTTTGGGTACTGGACTCGAACTCAGGACCTTGCACTTACTAGGCAGGAGCTTGTGCCGCTGAGCTATTTCCCCAGCCCATCTAGAGCTTTTTTTTTTTTTTGACACCGGAAATTGAATTCACAACCTTGTGCTTACCAGGCAGGCACTGTGCTGCTGAGCTGCATCCCTGGCAGCCATCTAGTACATTTTAAGCATAGTACAGTGGTATAAAATGAGTGAGTGAGCCTCAGTTAGTTGTTTTTGTTTTCTTGACTTTGATTCTTCACATTTATCATTTTGTTTTTTCCACTTCTCCCTTCAGAGGAAGTTCAAATAAAATGAATTATTAGTTTAAGTAATTTAAACACTTTTTCTAACTCCCTTAATGCTTTCTTTGAGCCTTTTTTTTCTCATTGTTTTTGATATTGAAAGCTTATTTGTGAAGTTGAGGTCCCTCTGGTGGAACATTTTGGAAATGCATAGCGTTATAATTCTGTGAAACTACTTACTAGTTATGTTAAATGGTACGAGTGATGTATGATAACTTCTGCAGAATGATGTAATGAATGGTCGTTCAGACCCAGTGTTGCTTTCAAAACTTGATACAGTATGAATACATTTTAAGGTTTGTGAGGAAAATAATAGGAAAGGAGATAGCTACAAAATGGCCAACTTCTAAGGTAGACAGACTTTTATGATTGAGTTTAGAATGCCAATCGTTGTTAGTAAAATTGTATGTTTGTGGCAGATAAGAATTCTGAGAAGTGGGATGAGTGGAAAATTTCATAATAATTATGATTTATCGAGTATTTATTTCAGTATTTCCTATGTATTGCCTTTAATTTCACAACGATCCAGCAAGGTAGATGATACCAGACCCACTTTATGAAGAAACCAAAGCTTAGAGGGTTCCATAACTGGGTCGTCCAGACAGTGTGTGATTGATTGTACCATCCAACAGGTATTACATTATTTTGCCAATTCATGACCATATGGGGTTCATAACCAGTAGCTCCAGTAACCAAATGGACAATGGACTAACACTGTGAAGAGTTACAAATTGTCTAAAGTTGTGGTCAAAGTAGATGTAGCTATACCTGTATTTTCTGTTCTCTGTGCTTCGTATTGTACATATAACTAGTACATAATTGAGCCAAGATCTGATCCCAGGCCTGCATGATTCTAAAGGTCATATTTTTCCTCTTATTTTTGGAGGTGAAAGATCATTAAGATCCTACTGAGTCATCAGTAGTAAAAATTACATTCAGCATTATTTCTGAGTGTTATATTTCAAAAAGTGGTATCTGATGTACGGCATATATCACTTCACAGTTAACCAGAATGTTCAGTAACTCGAGAGTCACATAGGTACTTTTACCTTGTAATTTAGTCTTTTCACGAACCAACCATATTGTTTTTAAAATTCCTGCTTGATTTCTCCCTATACCAGTGTCTTATCCCTCCTTAGTGAACTTTTGTTGCTGTATTTAATGAGCAGAATCTTTTATGTGGAACAGTATTACTTTTAACTTTGAAACTGTAATCTTAGTTGGAAGCATCTGACAATGGTTTTAAAATACACAGTTTGGATTGGATGTTGAATATATTTGGAGGGGGGCATCATCCGTGTATTATGTGTGCACACATACTGTATTAAAGTAGATTAAGATTTTGGAAGACATGCTGTAAATTTAGAAAGATTTATATGAAGCAGTGAACAATATGTTGACTGAGCTATTGTGTATAGGAAAGTAGTAATAAATAATAGTAGTAATAAACTAAGTTTCTTCCTAATTTTCTGTTAGCAATTATTGGAAAAAGTTCATTTCATGACGGTGGAATGCCTTATTTTAGAGGCTGCAGACTGTCCCGTTGGCCAGATCCATCTTGTTTTTGTATGACATGTAAGCTGTGGCTTTACAACATTCTTAAAGGTTGGTTTACAGACAAATTGAAATACGTGTGGCTGCAAAGCTTAAAGTATTTGCTCTCTAGCCTTGTACAGAAAAAAGTAGTAGTTGACCCCTCCCTTAATTGTACCTTTCTGCCTGGCTGGAAAAAGTGGATAATGAAATAGTTTAATCAGGTAGATGCTATCTGTGTATGTAGGTAGACACCAATGGATGCTGCAGTATTAACACAAAAGTAACTAGCCTAAGAAAGAAGCTCAAGTTTTACTTCTGTAAAAACATCCATTTTATAGTGCTGTAGAATTCTCAATACTATGTGGAATATTTGCGGAAGTAGTGGCATAGTTAGGACCTCAATACTCTCGATGCTTTAATAAGGTTTTAAATAAATTATCAGTGCTTTAGAAGTGTTTATTCATAAAGTTAGCATATTGTCCTGTTACATTCTATATAGTAAGTGGATATCTTGAAGTTTTAAGCCCCTTGTGCCTTCTTATAGTTAGCTTATTAAGGTAGGTGTCCTTGCTAATTTGAATCACTGTAGATATTTCTAAAGATAATTACCTATCCTGTCTATCCTGTCCGTCCATCCGTCTATCCATCCACTCACTTACCCACCCATCCACCCACCCATCCGTCCGTCCGTCCGTCCGTCCATCCAACTTTGAGTGAGAGTCACTAAGTTGCCCAGTCTGTGCTTGAACTTGGAACCCTCCCTCAACCTTCCAGAGTGCTGAGATTAAATGAGAGCACCACACCTCACTTAAACATTTGCTTAAAGAATAAACTTACTTGTTTAATAGTATTCTTACTGTCACAGCACTCTGAATATTGTAGTAATACAAGCTGAAGAGCAGGTGTGTAGACACGTAAATGCAACATATGTATTTCACAAATTTAAAAAATGCTCCTGTACTTCAAAGGATCATGTAGTGTCTATGTCTTTGAAGATTTTGATCATCTCTATTCCTTTAATGGATGAAACTTCTGAAAGGAAAAACATGCAAAGTTCTTTTTAAAGAAATCTGTAGTAGTAAGTAACATTGCAATGAAGAGTAAAAACAGTAATGTTGTCTCCAGCTCCATGGATAACCCATATTAATCTTGCTTTGTAGATTTTCAAAGTTCTGTATGGCTTGTGCTTTATCCAATCCCGATCCATGCATTGTAGCCAAAAGTCTCTCTTGATGCTCCTTCATCTTTATAAATTCAGTTTTTTCTTCTCTTTTTAAAGTAAGTGTGAATTCTGTTTGATTCTTGGTTATACACACAGTTAAAATCATGTGACCTTATTTGTGTGATTTTATTGGATATTTTAAAGAAGTATTTGGTAGGCATGGTGGTACAGTACTGTGCACGCCTGTAATCCCAGCACCTAGGAAGCCGAAACAGAAAGATTAGGAGTTCAGGGCCAGCCTGGGCTACATAGTGAGTTCACCCCCAGTCTGGACCACCTAGCGAGACCCTGTCTCAAAACAAGCAAACAGAAGTTACCTTTTCTTAGTTCTTTCCTGGCTCTTGCTCATCTTAGTGCACAGCTTTTGTAACTATGAGTGTGTCTGAATGAATGTTGTGGTTTTTAAGCAGCTGTTTAGTTTTCATGATCATTCTGAGTTCGTAAATCCATCGAAACATCCTCATACAAACCATTGTCTATTACAGATTTTCTTGACATGTCTAAGTGTAGTAATGAGCGGACACACTCAAATAAATGACTGAGTGATGGATGGCCTGCAGTTGCCTTAACCACCTCAGAAATCCTGGTAGTTCTCTCATCTGAGTAGTGATGCCTAGAAGGTTACCTCTGCTTTGTAAAACTTTTTATTACATTTGTAAATTTGATTATTAAAGTAACAACCAGTTTCCTATTAGGAAGTAAAGTATGCTGATCAGATGAAAACTTTACAGTTTCCAGTGCTGAGGGATCTTTTGATAATATGTGGTAACCCCTCTGACACAATTATTTTTAAAAAGATTTTTAAAAGTCTTCTATTTTAAAAACACTATATACTTTGAAAAGTACATAAAAACATACTTTCTTACAGACTATAAGCTCATTAGCACAGAAAATTTTGATGAATGCTCTACTTCCAATTTCTAGTATACTACCTGGCACATAGTGGACCCTCAATAAATACTGGTTGAAAGAAAAAAACTTAAGGATGTTTACAACAGTATTACGTCAAGTATTTTTTAATTAGCTAGAGAATAAGAAAAACAATAAAAGATTGGGATGGGGTGTAATTCAGTGGCAGATCATTTTGCCTAGCATGCATGATGCCCTGGGTTTCCTGCCCAGCACCCCACCCCATACCCAGATAAACTGTTCATCAGTAAGGAATTGATTAAATTATAGAATAACCATACATTAGAATGCTAGTCAGTGAAAAAAGTTACTAGTTTTTCCATGTGTGCTGATACTGACACAATCCTTTTGTCCCATGAAAAGAACAGGTACAGTAATAATACAGTATGTTTATATAATATGATGCTACTTTTGCTTTTAGTATTTTGAATTACAAAACTACTCACCCGGGCTGGGGATTTAGCTCAGCGGCAAAGCGCCTGCCTGGCAAGCGCAAGGTCGTGAGTTCGGTTCCCAGTACCGGAGAAAAACCAAAAAAAAAACAAAAAAAAACAAAAAAAAACAAAACTACTCACCCATACATAGCAGTTCCTAAGCACTTAGTTTTCTGAGGACCTTAAATGGCTTTTGTTTATAGATGATATGAATATATGTGTTTATATATTAATATCCTAAAAATTCTACTGTGGCAAATATGTAAGTTATATAAATATATCATGTTAGAAATTAACACAAACTTTTTCATTTAATTTAGAGTAATAATGAACATACTATATGTTAACATAATTTTATGAAAAGTAATTCTGTTTTCAAAACTACAATTTATTGAAGAGTGTAGCATTGTTTTGCATTTTGCAGATATCAGTGTCTAGCAAAATAAAATGTAACTTGATTCTTCTCTACTTCTGCATTCACTATGTTGTGATGTTTCGGTTAAAAATCCAGGCCCATATCAATATATAGTCAAAACAGGCACATTTAATGATCTTTTCAAGTAACTGTAGGTATTTTTGATATTGCATCAAATCTCTACAAGTAGTTTCTTTTTTTTTTCCTCTGGTACTGGGAATCGAACTCACAACCTTGCACTTGCCAGGCAGGTGTTGTGCCTCCGAGCTAAATCCCCAACCCCTATAAGTAGTTTCTTAAAGATAGCTGCAATTTGGAATCTGAAACTATGTCAGTGAACTTCTTGTACTGTCTCATAAAGTCCTTTGGTTTATTTTGGTCTTTAAATAGATCTTTTACCCATGCATGATTGTCTACCTTCAAGCATTGGTTATTTTAAAAATACATGTATTTTTTGTTTACTGACTGACTGAGACTTTCCATTTGTCACATTTCATATGCTGTGTCAAAAAGTTACATTAATTAAAATCGCACCAGTCTCATTGGAAAAGTCTTTAAGTGCTGTAAATCTGTTAAGGTTGCAGTGATTAATATCAGATTTCCTAAATTTTAGTTTTTCCCCATTGGAAGCTGAAATTTACCATCCCACTTGGAAGCTTGAACATATTGAATTTTTGAGTTGATGAGTTTATTCATTCACTTGCTGAGACAATGAAACATCTAAGTAAATAGTTTGCATCTGATCATCTGAAAATAGTATTACTTTAAGAAGGTAATGACACTTATAAAGCCAACTATAAAAAGAATTGTGAAATCCATAAATATAAAAACAGTAGAAGGAAAATATAACAAAATATTCAGTGATTATTGTGCTTAGAAAAAAGGGTGACTTTTTTTCCATAATGGATAAGTTTTATTATATTTGTTACATAGTCAAAATTAAAGTGTCATAAAGTATTTTATTTATAGAATTACTTACACAGAGTCAAATGAATGTGAATATTTAAAAAAATGTTATTTCTCTAATTTTCTTGGTAGGATTTAGGTCCTGAATATGAAGATGTATTTAACACCTCATTGCAGTGGATTTTAGAAAATGGGAAAAATGTTGGAATAAGGTAACGGATTTGATTTGGAGTTTGATGATTTTGTATTGTAAGGCGTGACTTTTTGACTTTAAACTCTACCTCAATTATTTTTAAATAGGTGTGTTGGTTATGGGCCTCAGGAAGAATTGAGAAATATAACTGATGTGCAGTTTTTACAATCCACAAGACCACAGATGTCATTTTGGTGTCGTTTTCGACGTGCTTTTATTACTGTAACCCACAGATTATTATTGTTATGCTTAGGTAAGTGGTTAGGATGAGAAAGGTGATACTTTGTGGTTGAGAAGTTTTACGTGTCTGTATTTTACTAAGTGCCACACCTGAAAATCTACTCACTTCTATGATGGATGTCATATAAACACATCCAGAAGTCGTCACTAAAGTTGAGGATTCATTTTAATGTCAATATTAGTGTAAGGGCTTAGAAAACAGTAATATAAAGAGAGGCAGGTACAATACTTCGTTATAAGAATGTCATGGAAAGAGCAAGTATATTTAGCGTGTGAATAGAAACCTACTTTAGAGGTCAGGTGTGGTGGTACAAGCCTGTAATCCCGCACCTGGGAGGCTGAGGCAGGAGGATTACCATGAGTTTGAGGCCAGTCTGATGACATAGTTCAAAGCCAGCCTTGAAGACATAGTAAAACCCTATCCAAAAAAATAAATAAAAAAAAGAAATCTATAGTACTTTGGAAAAATAGAAACATTAAGCTTATTTTTAAATAAAATATTATAAATTAAGCTCATTAAAATTACTTTTAAGCAATATCACTTGTGAGAATGAAAATTTCTACTCGTTAGTAGATTTTATAAATTTTTGATTGATGATTGGAATTAAGAGATGTTTATTCCTTTTTTCTTGTGTAATCCTTTAAAATTACTTAATTTACATAGATTTTAGTACGTTTAGTCTAGTAAAATTCACTTTTCTAGTGGTTTAATGCTACATAAAATCTGAAACAGTAAATAGGTAGTCAGATTTTAAATGTTCAATTGCCCATGTGTGGAAGAATGTGTTTTCTAGAGAGAAGTGAAAGTCTGGAAAACATTGACTATTAAATGTTTTATATAGTTTTATTTAATTATATGGTTGGTTCAGCCGTATATCTTGTTCCATTAGGGCAATTAAGATAGTCATTGTAGAAACTGTTTGCAGTGTTACTGAATACCATTCACGCACAGTTTTTAAAAATACAAATGCTATACGTATTGCAGGTGTAGTGATGGTTTGTGTCGTTCTGCGTTACATGAAATACCGTTGGACAAAAGAAGAGGAGGAAACAAGACAGATGTATGATATGGTAGTAAAGATTATAGGTATGGTATCTATAAAACATCTCTATTATTTTCAGAACAGTCATTACATAGTAAACGTCAACACAATACGAAGTGACTGATTGATTAGTAGAGTTGTTTGATTTTTTTTTTTTCAGATGTTTTACGAAGTCATAATGAAGCTTGCCAGGAAAATAAAGATTTACAACCTTACATGCCCATTCCTCATGTGCGAGACTCCTTAATACAGCCCCATGACAGGTGTGCTCAAACACTGTGACCTGAATTAAATTGGAATGTAGTCTTCTGTAATGTTGAAAATTACATGGAGCCAGCAAGGTGGTGCACGCCTGTGATCCCAGCACTTTGGAGGTTGAGGAGGAGGATCACCATAAGTTTGAGGCCAGCCTGAACTACAGAGTGAGACTCTGTCTTAAAACAAAGTAAAACAAAATTATATTGAAAGTGGTGACAGTTTTACTATACAGGCTTTAAAAATACTCCGGGAGTAGTAATAAGAACAGAATTAACATCAGTCCTTACTTCATTTACTGTCATTTCAAAAAAACAATAAGCCAAGACAATAATAAAATTGTCATTTTATCCACATAATAGGAAAAAAATGAAGAAAGTCTGGGATAGAGCTGTTGACTTCCTTGCTGCCAACGAGTCTAGAGTTCGCACGGAAACACGAAGAATAGGAGGTGCGGATTTTCTAGTTTGGAGGTGGATCCAGCCCTCTGCATCCTGTGATAAAATATTAGTAATTCCTTCTAAAGTATGGCAAGGCCAAGGTATGCATTTTTAACCCGCCCTCCCCAATGATTTTACTCTTTAATTTTTCAGAGGAACAGTATATGTTTGAGTGAAACAGTCTATTCGAACGTATGTGAAGGCAAAGCTCCCTTTACACTTCCATCCTGTAGAGGGAGTCAGTGTTAGCTTCTTCTGTATACTTCCATACTTTTTCCTTGCTAATGCAAACATAAATGGTTTGTCTTTACTAGAATAAAGACAAACATTCTTTTTTGGGGGTGTACCAGGAATTGAACTCATGACCTCAGGCTTGCCAGGCAGGCGCTTATGCCACTGAGCTGCATCCCCAGCCTGACAAACATTCTTTTGATCTTGTCCTTTACACTTAACAAAAGCAACTTACTTTATAGCTCTAACGTATTTTTTTATGTAATTACCCCATGCAAATAAGACAGCAGTTTTAGATGTATATGTAACACGTGCACATACGTAGCGTGTGTGCATGGGAACGGCTTTATAAATCTCTAGGTTTTGCTTGCCGCCCTCTTCATTTTCACTAAGACCCCTCCTCTTGCACACCGCCCTCCCAGATACCTTTTATGTGTGTCTTTCCATAGTTTTCTTAATGTCCACATAGTTTCAAAAGCAGATTGGGAGTTTTGAAGATTAGCTGCCTAGGTACCCAAACTGCTACTACACAAGAAAGCAGAAAATAGTGTATAAGAAAATGATGAGTGGTCTGGTTGTTTCTTTTCTACAAAAGCATTTTTATCAGTGTTTGCTAAACGTAGCAGTCATAGGAAAGGTAAATAAATTGTTTTTGAATTGCAGTTTAAAAGATCCACTCCCTTTTTTCTCCAATTAATTTCACGCTTAGAAAGCTTGAATAATAAGCTTCCATAATCATGGCATTAAAGTGATGCTTTGGGGGCTGGGGATTTAGCTCAGTGGCATAGCGCCTGCCTGGCAAGTGCGAGATCGAGAGTTCGATTCCCGGCACCGGGGAAAAAAAACAAAAATGCTTTGGTGTTGCCAAAAACTATACTGCACACTTACTTCCTTGAAAATGTGCATGCAGAAGTGGCCCATGAAATTAAAAACAGATAATTCCTTAATTTACTTGACCTCTTACCAGTGTTTAGCAATTGATAGCTTCTTGAAACTCATCTTTGGACTTTAGGGATACCACATTTTCCTCCTACCTTTGATCTATTCTGTGTTTCCTTTTAGATTTCCCTTTTTTCTTTGCCCTGTAGATCTTGGAGTTTCTTAAGGTCATCTTCTCATGCTGTCTTCTCTCAAGTTATTTCAAACTATGACTTTGTACCATATATGTTCACTTCTAACCTTACCCCTTTCAGTAAGTCTGTTGTTAATGGTTTTCAGATTTTCGTACCCCATCATCTGCTCAACTTTTTTCTCTAGAGTTGTGGCACCACAAATTGAACAGCTCAATAGCATCTCTTTCCAAAGTGAGCTTTCCAGTACTTCTACTCTAGGTAGTAGTACCGTTCCTTAGTTGTTCCCGCCATAAACCTTGGAGTCATCGTTACTCCTTCCCTTATTCCTCTTTGTCCAGTCTTTTAATAGGTCTTGCCAGATCTGCTCCCTAATACGTCCTGATTCCGTCCATTTTCCATCTGTGCTTTTGACGTGGCCTATCCACATCGCTGTCACCTCCCTCTTAGGTAACTGAAATAACCTATGTCGCTGGTTTTCTTCAGTTAGCTTTGCATCTCTCTAATTGATTCTCTGCATGAAAATCTTTCGTAGAATTACAATTTTAAAAGCATATCTTGTCATATTTCTCTACTTAAAACACTTGAGTGCTATTTCTTTGATAACAGTGTGAAATGCTTTCATGTGGCTTATGAAGTACTGAATAACTTGACATCTTCTTCTCCGGGTTTATCTTTTTATCCTTCCCACCTTAGCCACATTGGTTCACTTTTAGTTACTGGAATATACCATGGTCCTTCTTGTCATATGGGCTATATACAAGTTGTCATCTCTTCTTGAAATGTCCTTTTCAGTTTTTCATACTAATTTTTACTTACTTTTCAGTTCTCAGCATAAATTTTTCTTCGGGAAATCTCAGATCAGGTGAAGTTACTTTTACATACAGCTTTCTAAACTATTCTTTTTTAGGGTTTTATTTAGCACAACTCTAGTGTCTTGAGTGGTACCACTTAGCACTTGCTTCTCCGACTGAACTGTAAGCTGTATGACAGAAATGACCTAATAAACCTTAACGTCTAGCATAGAGGTCTGGCTCACAATAAATGTATGCAGTGGTGCTGAGTGTGGTGGCACATGCCTATAATTCTGGCGTTCTGGGAGGTGAGGTAGGAGGATTAATGTGCAGGCCCAGCCTGGCTGACTTAGTGAAACACTTTGTCTCAAATACTGTTTTTAAATGGAGGGAGGGGCTTGTGATAGAGCTCAGTTGAAGACCTCGGCTTCAGTCCCTTATTCCAAAAAAGAAAGTGTGCAGTAAATATATTTTGAGTGAACTAAATGACTATCTTTCATCAAAATGGAATAGTGGCAAAAAGTAAAACTAATTTGTTTTTTTATAGCATTTCATTTAGATAGAAGAAATTCACCACCAAATAGTTTGACACCATGTTTAAAGATTCGAAATATGTTTGATCCAGTTATGTAAGTATTATACTCAGGCATATTTATAACTTTTATTTACACTATTTGGCTGAAAAATGCATGCATTCTAATAATGCTGTGGCTGTAATTGAAAATCTGTATTCCTGTTGAATTCTTTTCTTTCGTTAAATTCTAAGCAAAAGTTTAACCAAAAGACACAGATGTGCAGATTTATAAAACTTTTCATTGTGAATCCTCATAGCATATAAAGGCTTGGGGCAGATTAATGACACATAGTAACAAACAGTACACTTTATTAAATTTTAAACATAACTCATCATTTTTGTCTTTATACACAATAGAAGTAAAAATGTGTGCCTAAAACCAGAAATTCCATTTGAACCAGCTATTCTTCTTCTGGGTATTTTATATACCATGTTAGAGTGATAAGTCAGATCTTGGAAACAGTCTGTATGACCGTGAACAGATAAATGGATAAAGAAAATGTGCTATTTACACACAGTGTGTTACGTACATGTACCAGCTCCGCAAAAGAAATGTAATCATGTGCTATAGACATGTACTAATAAAAAATAAATGCATACATATATACAGCCAGCCATGGCACCTTCAAAAATTTCTAGTTTCTAATTGTAAAAAGATTTCCTGCAGAGAGGTACACATCCTCCTCTGTATAGGTCATAACTTTACTTGTGAATGTAATATTTGACTGTTTCTCCCTTTTAGAATTATTGCAAAAACAGCTAGACAATGATGCAGCCAAAAGGTACAGCTTTAGAATCCCTACTTCACATTAGACTGTGGAATAGTCTTTAGAGTTAGCTTAGCTGTCTACTGATACGACAGATGAAGTCCCTTTTTAAAATAATCCCTGACAGTAGAAATTTCATTGCACATAAAACAGCCTTAGATGTCATCTAATAATTTATTTCAGAAGCTACTATGAATGACAACTGACACAGACTTGGAAATGTAGGGAAGCACAGTCAGGACACACACATACACTGTGTTTGCAGAGCTGCTGCAGTGTCATGAAAGCTTCACAGAGAGTTACCTCATGCTTTGGTAATTAGGGAAAAACGCCTCTGTAGTAGTTTATTACCTAACATGAAAATTCGGGAGTTAAAGTCAGATTGCTTTTCCTTCTGCCTTACTATGTTTGAAGAACGTGCATTACGGTAGCATAAAATCTGAAAGCTCTTGTTATTGTGATTGTGCAAAATACTTGTCCTATGTCACTTGCTCTCATTGTTTGGGAATAGTGAAGCTCAGATTTTAGTATTTGTTAAGGATATTCTTAATATTAAAAATTTGGAAATGTCACAAAATAAAATAATGTTCAACTTTTGAAACAGTAATGAGATAACACTAGTCTCCAGAAAAAAAAGAAACAACTTTACAAGTCCATAGGATTTAAACATAATGATGACTCAGCTCATTTGTTCTGCTGTGATGTGAGACAAGACTTGTAACTGAGTAGAAATATAATTGCTGGTTTCTTTTAATTAATTTTTAGGGAAATAGGGGATCAGTGGCATTTGGCAATTCAAGAAGCAATTTTAGAAAAATGCAGTGATAATGATGGCATTGTTCACATTGCAGTAGACAAAAATTCTCGTGAGGTAAAGTAATTTCTAGTATTTTATTCCATGTTTTGGATTTATTGCTATTAAACTAAGACTATTTCTTTCTTTTTTTGTGCTATAGGGTTGTGTATATGTTAAATGTCTGTCTCCAGAATATGCTGGAAAGGCTTTCAAGGCTTTACATGGCTCTTGGTTTGATGGTAAGTTACTTGAGTATTATGGACATCTTGAAAAGATAATTATGGTTTAGTGCTAAATAGAGGATTTAATTTGAAGAATTTGAAGTTAGTGTTTTTCAAATAATAATCTTAGGTGATTTTTTTTGTATGTGGTTAGGTATACATACCAGTTAGTTTTCTACAAATTGATTAAACATGTTTTTGCACATTTAAAATACTATTTTTATCTTACAACAGGGAAATTGGTTACAGTAAAATATTTACGACTAGATAGATACCACCATCGCTTTCCCCAAGCTCTTACTTGCAACACTCCCTTGAAGCCATCAAATAAACACATGAACTCTATGTCTCATCTTCGCCTTCGGACGGGCCTAGCCAGTTCTCAAGGAAGTTCCTGAAAAGACGCTCGTCACTCCTAGGACTGTTATTTACAGTGGGAAAATTCCTGTTTCGCTTCCTGTCTTCCTTTCTAAATGCTTTTTGTATGTAATATTTTTATTGCTCAGTACAGCTCTGTTTGAGAGTTCCAGAAATCTTAAGGTTCCAAAGGGATTTAACAGCGAGGCAGCAATACTAAGTAGGTAGAATAATTATTTCATTCAGTTTTTGGAGCTCAGTTAAGCCAGTGCATTTAAAGTTTTGCATGGGGAACACTGACTTTATACACATTTTCGGATACGGTGGTTATATTTTTGCACCAAGAAAGTGCTTGGGTAACCACACAAAAGCATGGTGAAGAGACTTCTTGTATTTCCATAATTTCTTGTGAGCTAATGTGAATTTTTATATACAGTCATCTGCATAGTTCCTTACAGGCTAATGTGGTAATACTGTTAATTGCCAATTTAATCTTAGGTTTTTATTGCTTGTAAGAGATTCATTTACTACAGCTGGAAAATGGGAAAGCTTACTTGGTTTTAATGGCTACATATATGTGTAAGTGGATGTACATGTACTTAAACTGGCTTTTGTATATATGTATAAATGCTGGTTGTGGTGAAAGTAGTCTTGTTTTGTGAGGATGTCTGCATAAGCAGTAAAATAAGCTTTCTATTTTATTCATAATTTGTATATATGTGTGTATATATATGAATATGTGTATATATGTGTATACACACATACATATACACATACATATAGCTATACTATTACATAGATTAAACAACTGAACACCTGGAAGTATTAGATAAGAGCTTAAAATATCTTTTATAGATTTTTATATTAAAACATCTGAGTATGATTTTGTGTGAAAGTTCTGACACCAGTTGTAGTAGATTCAGATTTATGTGAGCAATAAAGGAACAATTGGCAGATATTGGAAATATTTTGTGAAAAGCTGTATTTATTAATACTAGGGCTGTGACATAGTGCTGTTGGGATTAAGTGATTTTCTCAGTCTATTTATAATTTAAAGAAATATTATCATCCTGTTACATGTCAAGTTTAAAGCAGGGCACGTTGTTCCAGCAAAGTGTATTAGACAAATTATAATTGTAATTTTGGGTCATGAAAGTCTGCAATATAGTAAATGCACGAATGACCATTGGTTTGTGCCTCAGTATTTAATTTGTTCTAAGAAAGTTACTTTATTATTGTTTATGATTTCAGATTAAAATAGTTGCTGAGCAAGGTTTACTTGTTACCTTAGCAACTGGCTTTAAAAAAAATAACCAGTTAATATATCATTGTCAGTTCAAATGAGTATGTGAAACAGCTGGAATTGTACCCATTTTGACTTTGTTTAACCTTTAGTTGCCTTTTTTGTTTTATTGTACGTGTTGGGTTTGCAGCATGAACTTGCACAGATACTGCACGTGTTCTGGTTAAGTAAACATGATGCACACTCTTCTCTAACAGAAAACCCTACTGTGCCTTACTGTGTGCTTTTGTGGGCACCATGTTTATGAAGAATAAAAACGACTTGTTATCTGAAGAGAATAAATTTTAAAATCTCAGTTTATGTCTCATGCTAATGTGTGAAAATATAAATATATATAATATATAAAGTAACCGATCTTTCTGTATTTTATGTGCATCATAGTGATTTATCTGAGCTTAGTGATCGCCACCTTGTAACCTGTTGCAAGAGTGAATGTAAAAAATAGTTGTGACATTTTAACAGGTCGCCTTTTGATGCAGATGCATCGTTTTCTTGCTTCTGAAACATATTTCATGTAAACATTGTACATTTATTATTGTAAAATATACTATTATGCAGCTTATTTTACCTGAAACTGTTAAGCCGACCAAGATTCCTCCCTGCAAGACAGATGGGAATGTGTATAATAATTAGATATTTGAGAAGTTCTGAAGTTTGATGTAATCTGTTACTTGTCCTGTTTAAAAAAAGGAAAACATTCTAATTAAAAATTTATTAGGTTTTTTAAAATGTCTTCGCCTCTAAGAATTTTTTTGATTCGTGTGTGTGTGTGTGTGTGTGTGTGTGTTGTCGTCTGTCTTTGGGCTGGCCTGCCTCCTGCTGGTCTCCCTACTGCTTTCCAGCTGGCCCTCTCGCTCCCTCCTTTTCCTTCCCTTCCTGTCTTCCCTGTCTTCTTTCCTTTCCTTTTCTCTCTGTCTCTGTCTGTCTCTTTTCTTTCTTACAATGAAAATAGGTATCTTTATTTAATTTATTTATTTTTTGGTCCCTTTCTTTTAAATCAACTTCATTTGGAGATTTATGTGTGCATGTGTGTGTACTTATAAAGATGACGACCTAAAGTTAGATTTAAATCACCTGTTCTTTAATAGCTTGGCTTTTTTAATATGTTTTCATTCAGCTTGTAGATGTTTGGATCAAAGTGGGGCAAGAATATAATTCAGCTGCATTACTAAGCACTATTTAGTTCAACTACACTCACAGACTTTCGTAAAAAAGAAACAGTTCTTTTACACATTCTGGCTCAAACTCTTTATCTCATAAAACAGTAACAAACAGTTCTTAGGTTAACTACTTTGAAAAGCCTTAGTTTAGATTTTTGATGTTTTAATCAAGTAAAAAGACTTGATTCATTAGTCACTGTAAACTAAGTTGCTAACAAATACTGGCTTAGGGATGCAAAGATGAAAAACACATAGCCCCGAACACAGGGCAAAAAAATAGAAGGAATTCTGGAAGTATAGAGAAGATACCCTAGTAGAGAAGATACCAGGACAGGTAAGCTAACAGCCAAACCATATTTTAATTCATTTTTACATCTGTTAAGCAGCTCTTAATTTATATAATTAAGATTGATAAAAGTCTCTTTTTCCTTGAGTTCTCAGGGGAGAGCTTCAGTTCTTATGACAAGATGATAAAGGTTCATGTATGAATACTGTGCCATTATAAAATGTATATTCTTGATGATACATAGATTCCTGAATAGCCTGTGAATATTGAAATGTTATTGTAGATTGTGTAATAGCTTGTGAATATGGAAATCTGTTATTGTAGTTTTATATTTTTCTTTTCATTGTACTCACAGTTTGACAAGTTAGGATTTCTAAGTGAACAGTATTTGGATGTGTGATGTGCTCAGAACATCCTCTTTGGTAACTATCATACATACAAAAGCATAAAACATGAGAATTATACTAAATTAAGGTACACTTTTAGATACATTGTTTATGCTGGATTACAGTAACTTTTTTTTCTTCTGTTCCCTGTTTTTTATTTTGTGCTTTATATACTGAATTTCTCATATAAGGGAGAAACCATGCAATTTTTAAGTTTGTGATCCAGTTTGCTTAACATTATGGCCTTAAGGTGCATGAATTTCTCCTATGAGTGACTCGTTTTTTTTTTTCTTGATGGCAGAGTAGTACTTCTTTGTATATAAATACTACATTTTCTTTATCCATTCCTGTGTTGATGGACATATAGGCTGCTTCCGAGATTTAGCTATTATCAGTTGTGCTACTACAAACATGGATATGCATGTATCACTGTGGCATGATGTCTAACTTTTGGGAAGATACCTAGAAGGACAAACGTTAGGTTGAATGGAATTTCTGTTAGTGTTTTGAGGAGTCTCCATACTGATTTCCATAATGTTTGTACCAGTTTATACTCCCACCAACAATGAGCAGAGGCCTCTCCCCCAGAGCTGCACCAGCACTTGTTATTATTTGCTTTCTTGATGATGGCCGTTTTTTATGGAGTGAGATAGAATCTCACTGTTATTTTAATTTGCATTTCTCAAATGACCAGCAGTGTTGAACATTGTTTCATGTATTTATTGGCCAGCTGTATTTCTTCATCTTAGAAGTGTCTATTCATTTAAGATGCCCAGTTTTTGATTGCGTCTTTAAATTTGGGAGTTCTTTTTTTTTTTTTCCCTGAGGAGTAGCTAGCAAAATCTTCCCATCCTGTAGATTGTCTCTTCACTCTGTTGGTGCTTTCCATTCCTATGCGGAAGCTTCTTAATTTCATGTGATCCCATTTACCGATTCTTGGTATCAGTTCTTGTCCAACCAGAGTTCTGTTAAGAAAGTCTTTGCCTTTACTTTTATGTTCAAGACTTTTATCTGTTTTGTCTTTCAGCAGATTGTTTCTGTTTTAATATTTATATTTTTGATCCAGTTTGATTTTAGTTTGTGCATAGTGAGAGATACGGGTCTGCTTTCAATCTTTAGCATGTGGATAACCAATTTTTATAGCACCATTTGTTAAAGAGGCTATTTTTCCTCTAGCAAAAGGATTTGGCCCTTTGTCAAAGTAACATAGTTGAGTATGCCTGGTGTTGTTTTTGCATCCTCTGTAGTACTGCACTAATCTACAGTTCTGTATTTTGGGCCAGTACCATGCTGTTTTTATTACTGTACCTTTCTGGTATTACTTAAAATCTTGGATTGTGACGTGCCCTGCCTTGCCCTTTTGTCCGCAATTGCTTTTGCTCTTCTAGGTCTCTTAGGGTTTTCAGAATAAATTTTAAGATTGCTTTCTCTAGTTTTATGAGAAATTTATTGATATTTTGATTGGGACTCTGTTAAATCTGTATTATAATTTTAGAAGTATGGCCATTTTTACTATGTTGGTCCTGCCTATCCAGGATCAGTACTTTCCAGAGTACTATGGTTTTCACCAAAGAGGGCTTCCACTTCCTTAAGTAGGTGAATTTCTTCCATAATTAGGTTAATTTTCTGCATTTTTCTTGATTCCACTGTGAAAAGTATTATTTCCCTAATTTCTCTCTCAGTGAATTTGTTATTGGTGTACAGGAAAGCTATTGATTTTTGATTTTGACTTTGTATCCTGTTGTGCTACTGAATTTTTATATTCTCAAAATTTTTTGGTAAATTTTTGGAGTCTTCCATGTAGAGAATCATGTCATCTTCAAATCATAATTTAACTTACTCCTTTTCTATCCATATGCCTTTTATTTTCTTTCTCTTGTCTAATTGCCCTGACTCATGTTTCGAGAACTGTATTGAACAGGAGTGACGACAGTGGTCATTCTAATCTTATTCTTGATTTTTGAAAGAAAAATCAGCTTCTCTCCATTTAGTGTGATGATCATTAGTTTCTCTTAGGTGGCTTGTACTAGATTGAGATAAAAAACCTTTTCCTGTTTTCTTCAGGTTTTTATCATGAACAGATGTTAGATTTTGTTAAATGCTGAGCCTGTTGAGATGATCATGTGATTTTCGTTCTTCTCTTTATGTGGGTGTATTACATTTGTTGATTTATTTGTGTGCTGAACCATTCCTGCATTCCTGGAATGAATCCTACTTGGTGATAATATATGATCTTTTTGGTGATTTACCAGTATTCTGTTTGCCAGTATCATAGAGAATGTTCATTAAGGAGAATGACTTGTAGTTCTCGTTTTGGTTGGGTCCTTCTCTGGTTTTAGAATCAGAGGAATGCTTGTTTCTGGGAATAACTGGGAGACTGCTTCCTCTGTTATTTCAAATAATTTAGGTATGTGGCTTATGCTAGTCTGCTGCTTGGTACTTCTGCATTGGTTTCTAGAGAGAAGTTTTGGGAAGCATTTTGTTGCTTTGTCTTCCCATGTTTCTATTCTTTGGTGCTGAGGTTTGTGGATGCTTATGTTCAAAAGACTTTGTTGCTAGCATAGAGATCTCTTTAGTTGTTTTTCAGTGGTGTACTTCGGGCATGTCTATCTGTAATCCTTTGCCATAGCCCTAGGGTCTGACTACCGTGGTTAATTTAGGCAGAGAAGGTGCAGTGCAGTTAGCCCAACAAGCAAGTTCTCTGGGAATGTACTCTAGGGTTGTTAATATCACAAAGGTAATCTGTGGGTTGGCTTACAGAGAAATAGCAACAGTTATGTGACCTCGTTAATATCAAGCAAGTCAGGTACAGTGTTATTGTCCAAGAGAAATTGCATATGAACATTATATGAGAAACAATTATAAAACTGGATGTGGTGTTGCATGCCTATAATCTCAGCACTAAGGAGGCTGAGGCAGGAGGATCATCACAAATTTCAGGCCAGCCTGGCATACAAAGCAAAACCCTGTCTCAAAAAAAAGAATTCACAGTTACTGTGTAAATGTTAAGACAGCGCAGGTATTAACTTATTGTGACAGCTAATAGTGGAAAAGAATACAACAGTAATTTTATACTTAACTATCAAAAGATTCATAAATCTCTGGCTGTACAGTTTTTAATATAGTGTGTGGGAGTAGGGGAACTCAAGGGGAAGACTTTGAAACCTTAAACTCTGGTAGGAGGAGGAGGAGGAGAGAGTGGCACAAAGTATCCTGTTGGGGAGCAGAGGGATGTTTTTGTAATTAGGTCAGGGTGAGGAAAAAGCCTGGCAAGAAATA
Organism: Chinchilla lanigera; assembly: GCF_000276665.1. Classification (NCBI taxonomy): domain Eukaryota; kingdom Metazoa; phylum Chordata; class Mammalia; order Rodentia; family Chinchillidae; genus Chinchilla; species Chinchilla lanigera. The sequence goes on from NW_004955458.1 coordinate 11,959,064, forward strand.
GAAGATGAAAGGAGGGAGGAAAAAGAAAGAAATTACATGAAGAGTAAAAGTGAGAAGAAAATTAAGGAAAAGAAACAAGGAAAAGAAAAATTCTCCAAGCCCCAGTAAACTAGTGAAGAGAAAGAGGAGGAAAAGAAAAAACAAACTAAAGGCAGTGCACACAATAAAACAAAGATTTGAGATTTCAAGTGTGTGGTTTTCTTCTGGGATCTACAGTTTGGGGGCCCTGTCCAAGTCAAGGACATGGCCTGCTCCTGCTGATAGAGCAGGCAGGCAGACCCCATGTCTGTGATAAATGCGGGCACCAGCAGGCGGCAGGACTAGTGTGAAGGTGCCAGTTCCAGAGCGTTTCTGGCTGTGGGGTGGGGCCCTGTGTCCTTCGGTGTAAGTCCCTCACAGGTCTCTTGTCCGCCTGGCCCGGGGGTTGTCTACCGTGGCTGTCCGTCACCCGGTGGGTGTGGGAATGGAACACTTGGAGCCTGATATGAGGCTGCCCGGCTTCAAATAACCCCTTCGTGGGATCGCATCTGAGCGCACTCTCCTCTCTCCAGGGGTGTGGTGGGCGGTTGGCCTAGTGTCATTGGCCCCGCTGTTGCAGCTCCCTGCATCCACTGGCCTGTTCCACCACATTTCTCCCTAAAAGCCCTCCGGCGTCCCCGTTTTCATTCTGTCTGTAGCTTGTCTGCCTTTCTTGTGAGCCACAAGCTCGGAGCTGGGGCGTAAAACAGGTTCCCCTTTCCTTTTTCCACACTGTGCTGTCTTAATTTCTGTGTAGTTTTTTTTTTTCCCCCTTCCCCAAGTAGTTAATTTTCAGTGTCTGGATTCTAAAGTTCAGAGAGACTGACACGATAATACTATATTACTGTTTTAAATATCTTGTTTGCTCTGTTACAAAGTTTATAGCAGTTTCTGTTTATGCAGTTTTTAAAAGATTTCAGCAATACCCAAGTTCTGTGTTTACTCACCTAGTTAGCATTTTCAGTGCTTTTCATTTCTTACAGCTCCCTATTCCACATTGTGCTTTCCGTATGCCTGCTGGAATTATTTTGATAGAATCTGCTGGAGGTGAACTTCTCAGCCGCTGATGAGCAGGCACTGTCTTGTACTATAACCACTATTCACTTTTACCTCAAATGTTTTCTATTGGTTCTTTCAATCTCAGTAATGTCTTCAAACACGCGTTGATCAGTATGCTGTAGGAAACAAGAGAAACCCTCTGCAGGTCTCCAAAGTTCTGTCTCTTTCTGTCCATGGTATCTTCTTGTGGACTCTCGTTGCCTTGATGCCAGATTGTCAAGTCTTTCCTCAGTTCAGGGAGTTTCCTGGGTCCTGCTTGGATTTTTTCCTTCTTGCTTCATGAATTGGAAACTCTCAAGGCAATAAGCTGCCACAGGGGTAGGTCTCACCCTGTTGGCTTGCTGTTTCTCAGGTGTCACTGTCATTGTTGGAGGTCAAGTGTCTTGAAAAAGCAGTTTCACATATTCAGCTTTTTCAGTGTTTCAGACAAGACAGTAAATCTGATTCCTGTTACTGCACCTTAGCAGGAAGCAGAAGCCCCTGACTGTTGGGAAAAGGTGGAACCCTGGTTTCTTCTTACCAGTATTTCACCAACTTATCCTCCACATACAGGGAATAATAAAAAGAGGAAGTATTTATACTGTTAGGTGGGCATTTAGAAATTAGATCAAAATTTCCCGAGGCTTCCAGTTCAAGACAGTGTTCGGCTAACGATTTACCGTGTAGTGTCTTTCAGCCTCTTTCTGAAACACCTGCAGAAACTTAAGAAAATGTGAAAATTGCTTACCCTTTAAAACTAAGGGGCCGAGGATATAGCTCAGCGGCACAAGCGCCTGCCTGGCAAGCGCAAGGTCCTGAGTTCAATTCCCAGTACCAAAAAACAAAAAATAAAACTAAGGCTCATAGTCCTTATTCCAGTAGGAAGTAATTACTAGCGGGACTTATGTGGAGCACAATGGAGATTAACATATGCAGTTGACCTGCTCTCTTACCACTTGAGGAAAAACAAACTCAGTGGCCTAAGAAACCCAGTTTTAGAGGTATATTCTTTACATACACTGTAAAGATCTACAGGTGACAGGTGCTTAATGAAGTCACTATAAGCACATCACTGGGGCTTACAAGGAGCCATTCTTAAGCCTGAGATAGTGAGCACTCATATAATTTTGAAGTCTGTTTATCTGATACCAGTATCTGATCTGTTTTGGTTTCCATTTTCATGGAAAATCTTTTTGTATTCTTTCACTTCTGTGTATATCTGATCTTAATGATGAAGCAAGTCTCTTAGAAACAGCACATATTTGAATGTTGTTCTTTTATCTGTTCAGACAATATATGTATTTTGATTGGAGAATTTAATCTACTTACATTCAAGGTAATTATTGATAGGTAGGGAGCTACTACTTGTTACGTAAATAAGCTTCTTCACCCTTTGCCTCTCTTCTTTCACTCCTATAATTTTATACATATTTGCTCCTTTGATACAGTCCTATTAATCCCAGAAATTTTTATTTCCTTTTCTTTTTCCTATGTGTTTTCATATAGCTATCTTTGAGTAATCGATTCTTCTGCTATTGACATTCTACATTGCATTTTTAATGTGTTTATTTTTTTTTTTTTGCCCCAGAATTTGGTATGTATAATTACAATTTGTTAATTTTCTTTTCTTTTTCCTTCTCCTCTTCCTCCTATTTTTCTGATTTCATTTTATTTGTATTTTTCTTGACACTCACCGAGCTTCCTTAAAATTATTTTGTGTTCTTTCTCAGGCAGTTTATAAATCTGTTCCTTTCAGGTCAGTTACGGATGCTTTATTTCATTCCTTGATGATGTCGTATTTCCCTGATTGCTGATCTCTGTGGAGATGCGCTGATGCCTGTTCAAATAGGTAGGAACTTACTCTAGTTTCGGCAGGCTGGCTTTGTTTGGTAAAGCTCTTCAGCAGTTACCCACCCCAAGATTCTAAGCAGGCCATGTGGCAGGTGGGCTTGCCATTGGCCTGCTGTCTTAGTTGAATACTTAACCTGGTGACGGGATGGGCCTTGAACTTGAGTCTACAAGGCCAGCCAGGTACTGGAATAGGGCTGGCGTTCGGGTCCACTGGGATGGATCTGGAGCTTGAGTATGAGGGGATGGGCTTGGAGCCTGACTTGCTGCAGGACTGGCTTGCACTAGGACAGGCACATCACTGGGGCTTACAAGGAGCCATTCTTAAGCCTGAGATAGTGAGCACTCGTGTGGTTTCTAGAGCTACAGGAACTGGCCAGGAGCTTGGTGTGTGGGACCCAACCTAGAGTTTGGGCGTGTGAGTGCTGTTCTGGACTCCAGGTCTGCAAGGACTGGCCTGGGTAATGAAGCCAGCAGGGTAAGCTGGGAAGCTGGGCCCAAGCACAGTTGGTCCCCGAAACTGGGTGTGTGGAGGCTGTTCCAGGACTGAGGTCTTCTCTCTGAACAATGGTGTTCAAATAGGAAAGGAAGAAATGAAATTGACCCTGTTTGCAAATGACATTATCTTACATATAGAAAATCCCAAAGTCTCTGCCAAAAGAGTTAAACTAACAAATTCAGTTAAGTTGTAGGATATGAAATCAGCATGTAAAAATCAGTGACATTTTCATGCACTCACAAACTTATTTGAAAAAGTACAATATTTTTTACATTTATTATCATAACATGAAATATCAAATATTGGTGAAAGAAATTAAAGAAGGTACAAGTGGAAAGATATCCCATATTCATATGTTGAAAGAAATAATATTGTTAATATTATCCATATTACCCAAAGCAATCTGTAGAATTTGTGCAATTTCCATCAGAATTCAAATGACATTTTTCATGAAATAGAAAAAACAATTCTAAAACTTGTATGGAACTACAAAATGTTCCAAATAACCAAAACAATCTTTTTAAATTCTGGGTTTTGTTTGTTTTTTTGTTTTTGTTTTTGGTGCCTGGAATCGAACTCAGAACCTTGTGCTTGCCAGGCAGGCTCTGCGCTGCTGAGCTATATCCCCGACCCAACCAAAACAATCTTGAGCCAAAAACAGTAAAACTGGAGGCATCATACTACCTGATTTTGTTTGTTTGGCTTTTTTTGTTTTGGTACCAGGGATTGAACTCATGGCCTCGTGCTAGCGAGGCTCACTGTGCCACTGAGCTATATCCCCAGTGATACTACCTGATTTTAAAATATTTTACAGAGTCATAGTAATCAAAATAGCATGGACTGGTGTACTGGTGTAGATACATAGTACTATGTACTATGTACTATAGTACTACATGGTGTAGTACTACATGGTGCTACATATAGTACTACATAGTACTACATGGTGTAGTACTATGTACTATAGTACTACACCATGTACTGGTGTAGATACATAGATTTGTGGAACAAAAGAGCTCATGTTGAGCTGATTTTTGACAATAGTGCTAACAAAGCACAATGGTGTAAGAACAGGGTCTTCCATAAATGGTGTTGAGAAAAACATATCCACATGCAGAAAATTAAATTACACTTCTGTTTCATACCACATACAAAAATCAACTCAAAGTGAACTACATACATAAACATAAGACATGAAAGTTTAAGAAGAAAATATGAGGGGAAAGATCAATGACATTACGGGTCTGGGAGGTGATTTTTTGAATATGACACCAGAAATGTAGATAACAAAAGGAAAAACAGTTAAATGGAAAGCTTTGCATACCAAAGGGGAAAAGTAAGTGGAGTGAAAGGGAATTTTGGTAATCAGAAGTAAAAAAATTCAAGCCATACATTATGTAAGGAGTTAATATTCAAAGTATATAAAGAATTCAAGTCAATAGCAAGGAAACAAACATCTGAAGAAACGGGCAAATGATCTGAATAATTCTTCCTCAGAAGTTATACAAGTGGCCAACAGATCTATGGAAAAAGTGTTCATGATTAGCATTCATCAGGAAAATGCAAATTAAACTCGGGATACTACCTCATCCTGTTAAGAAGATAAGTGTTGGTGAGGATATGGAGAAATGGGAACCCTATTAAATTTCCTCGAAAATACAGTGATACCTTGGTCATCAAACTCAATTTGCTCCAAATTGTATTTGAACACCAAAAAGTTCAAGAACTGTACATATTTTTCCCACCAGCAATAATGACAAGCCAAATTACTGGTTTTCAGGCTCCCAAATTACACTTACAAACTCATTTTTCCAGGACTTTAACAAATTTTGCAATGATTTTTTTTATTTTTAACTCTATCATAATTCTCAGTTTTCCTCAGCTTTACTGCTGGTATTGTTGTCTTTGGAGCATGGTTACTATATTTTACCCAAAGTGCAAAAAAAAAAAAAACTAAAAAAACTAAAAAAGAGAATGTTTTAATGTACTAACACAAGAACTATATGTTGTTTGGGCAAGAACGGTGCTTAGGCTGAAGCAACACCCCTTTATGTCCACAGCGAGATGCAGTATGTGACTTACTGTCAGACTCTACAGGATTTTTCAAGTCAGATTTTCAGTTTAATCGAAGTTCTGAACACCAGATTTTTTATGAACTTTGTTGTTCAAATAGTGGCAAGTTCAAACGTGGAGCCATTTAACAACTGAGGTATCGTTATTAAAAAAAAGAAATGCTATATGATCCAGTAATCTGAGTATATATCTATGCTAGTCAGCTTCTTTGTACTATAACAAAATACCTGAGGCAATTAGAAAAGGCTTATTTGGCTCACTGTTCTGGAGGTTACAGACCAAGATCAAGTAGGCCCATAGCTGTGGACCTCTAGCAACAGTGGTACACCATAGTGGGAGCATGTGGCAGAGCAAACCACGTGTCTTGTGAGCCAGGAAACAGATGAGAAGAGATAGGAAGAGGACGGGACAGGATTCACAGTCCTCTGCAAGAGTGTGTTCCCAGTGACCTAAAGACCTTCTACCAGACTTCAGTTCCCAAAGCTTTTACTATCTCAGTAATCCTGAGATTTTATATTTTGCAGGGGATATTAGCCTCAAGTATGTTGTATTTTCATTCATCTCAGAGTGTTTTCTAATTTCTTTATCAAGTTGAAGTTCTCTTTTTATCATGAAGGTATATGGGACTTTATCAAATTTGTTTTCCTTGTGACTTTTGTCTTTTATTGTATTGATAGTGGAGATTGATTTTTAAATGCTAAACCAACCATGCATTTTGGGGGTAAGTTTTAGATTGTGGTCATGGCTTGTAAATGTTTATATGTTGCTGGATTTGGTTTGCAAGTATTTTGTTGAGGCGTTTTACATTTGTATTCATAGTAGATATTGGTCTGCAGTTTTCTTGTGAGATTTCTATTTTTGGCATCAGGATAATATGAGTCTCAAAACAATTTAGTAAGTCTTTTTCCCTTGTTTTTTTGAAAGAATGAAGAACTGGTGTTACTGTTTCAATGTTTGATAAAATTTACTGGCAAAAATGTCTGGGTCTGGGCTTATATGGGTAGTTTGAGAATTGCTAAATCTGTTTACTTGTCATAGGTCTCGTCAGATTTTCTTTCTCTTCTGTTTCCTCCCAGGAATTTATATATTTCTTCTATCATCTAACTTGTTAGTGTTGAGGTTTAGATCTAGAATGTTTCCCCAAATTCTCATGTGCTCAGAGGTGGAGCTTCCGGAAAGTGACTGGATCATGACAACACTATTGCTGACTTGCTCTTCGGAGGTGGAGCCTTGTGGAGGTGAATCACCCGCAGCGTGACTTGGTGTGGTAGGGTGTGTCTCCCTCCCCATGTCCTCGCTTCATCATTTGCTTCCTGGCTACCCAGGGATGAATAGTGTTCCTCCACCGGGCCCTTCCGCCATGCCTTCCTCCCTGGGAGCCAGCTAGCTCTGGACTGAGTCCTCTACACTGGGAGCCAAAACAAACCTCTCCTTTAAGTTGTGGGTGTCAGGGGTCGCGTCTCAGCAATAAGAAAAGTGTCTAAGGTTTGGTAGCGGAGAAATGGTGTCATTGCTGTGGCTGTATCTGACCATGTTATTTAGAAGGCTTTGGAACTGGCTTGCCAGTGGAATTTAGAACGGTCTGGAGATGCTGCTTAGAGGAACTGTGGAATGCTGTAAGCGAGCCAAGTTTGGTGAGAGATTGAGAACAGAATGCAGATAGAAGCGCAGATAGTCAAGACCAGGCGCTGGAGGTTTCAGTTGGGAGCAAAGACACAAATGGAAGTTGGACTCAAGAACATGTAGGTTATGCTCTGAAAGAAAATTTGCCCATGTCCTGAGACTTTGTGGGAGAATAAGGGTGGAGGACTAATTAATCTAGTGGAGGAAATTTCGAGACAGCCAATATTGAGGCTGTAGCATGAGTACTGCTTGCTTCTTTCGGTGAGATTTACCTGAGAATCAGCAGCAAAGCACTCATTTGAAGTGGTTTCAGTTTAGCCAGGAAGGAAGCTCTTATAAGGTTGCAGCAGAGGACAGCATGATTGCTGAAAATATTAGCATTAGAGAAATGCCAAGCACTTTGCATCAGATCAATAAAGAACATGGCTTGAGGCCATCTTAGGAATCAGCCAGACCCTGCCCTTCCCAGGTTCAGAGGTGCAAATTTGTAAAGCTTTCTTTTGAGAAAGGACTCCCTGAGCTTCCTACTCAGAAAGGCCTGTGCAAGGAATTGTTTCTCAGGATTCTTTTCACAGCGTTTAACCATTCAACCACTCAGAAGTTTCTGTCGCCTTGACTCAAGGGGAACTGGCTGTTGCTTGAGCTAGAGGCAGACCTTGGAGTTATCCAGTTGGTGCTGGTTTCACAAGCATGCACAGTGCAAGACTTGTGAGGTCAGTGAGGCTTCTACCCAGATTTTAGAAGACGGCTTGGGAGGCCAGACACTGTGCCTCTAAGAGGACAGTGTGTGAAGCTATGAGAGTAAAGCCAGAAGTACAGTGGGGACTCCAGAAATCTGGAAAAGCTGGGAACATAGAATGTCTGCTGAGAAAAACTGCATGCCGTTAGCAAAGCCAGCCCAAGACAGAAGCCATGAGGGCTACAAGCAGAAAAGCTGTGGGTGGGACCACCCAAGCCTTTTGGGGCTCCTATGTTAGTATGCCTGGATGCTAGGCATGGAAGTCTAATGACAGGATTTAACATTTGCCCTGTGGGGTTTGGCCCACTTTTATCTGCCTATTTCTTTCTTTTGGAGTAGGAATGTTTCCCTGGGCCATTGTATACTGGCAGTGTTTAACTTTCTTTTTGATTTTTACAGGGGCTCACAGCAAACAGTTTGCCTTGAGTCTCACAGGAGACTTTGGACTTGAACTTTCCAGCAGTGTTGGAACTGTTAACACTTTGATAACTCTCAGAGATGGGTTAAATGCATTTTGCATAAAGAGATGTGCAGGAGTCCAGGGGTGGAATGGTGTAGTTGGGATCTGGAAGTCCAGCCCAAACTCAGTTTGGTTTTTAGAAGGTGACTGGACCATGGCAGCATTACAGCTGAATGCTGTTAGGAAGTGGGGCTGGTAGGAGGTGGGTACTGCAGGTGTGACTTAGCAGGAGAGATCTCCCTTCCTGACTCCTCTCTTCAGTGTCTGCTTCCTGGCTGCCACTGGGTGAGAACTGTTCCTCTGCTAGGTCCTCCCACTGTACGCTTCTGTGTTGGGGCCAGGCTACTGAATCTTCTGAGACTGAGCCAAAATAAACCTCACCATTAAGCTGTGGGCGTTGGGTATTGTGTCTCAGCAGTTTCTCAGAAAAAACTGACTGTGACAGTTGTTATATACTTGTTTACAGTATTCCCTTATAATCATTTTTTCTGTAATGTCATTAGCAATATGCCCTTTTGAAAACCTGATTTAAATCATTTGAGTCTTTTTCTTTCCTGGTCATTGTAGCTTATTGATTTTTTTTTTTTTTTTTTTTTTTTTTTTTTTTTTTTTTGGTTTTTCTCCAGTACCGGGAACCGAACTCACGACCTTGCGCTTGCCAGGCAAACGCTTTTGCCGCTGAGCTAAATCCCCGGCCCGCTTATTGATTTTTTTAAAGAACCAACTTTTGGTTTTGTTGATTATTGTCTGTGTTTTTATTGTCTGTCATTAATTTTTTACTCTTATTATTTTCTTCTACCTATCTTTAGATTTAATTTGTTCTTCTTTTTCTTAAGGTGGAACTGTAGATTACTGATTTGAGAACTTTTTAAATTTAATGTTTTATTGCTATACATTTTCTTCTAAGCACTGCTTTACCTGCATTCCATAAATTGTGATAATTTCATGCATTTGGTTGGAGAACTTTGTATAATTTCAATCATTTTAAATTTATTGAGGCTCGTTTTATGGCATAGCATATGGTCTAGTCTGAGGAACATTTCTTGTAGACAAGAGAAGGATATGTTGATTTTGAAACCTCTGTGTCACTAGAGATCAGCAGATGCTTTGGGGACTACCACTGGCTCTCATGCTTTGTATATCATTGATTTATTCTTTCATTTCTGGCCTCGGAGGATATCCCTTCCTTTATTATCGATCAGTAACTCCCTTAAAGAGTTGTATTCATGTTTAATCTAGTATAAAAGATGAGAAATTTATTCAGACTACCATACACTGTTATATTGCTGAACATAAGTGCTGTTACACTATTCCTTATTGCCCCTATCTTCAAAAATCATTTTTGGTCTTAAAAGCTGTACAGGTTGTGGTGACTCATGCCTGAATATCCAACAGAAACACTGTTTTAGGTGGTGCTTTGATAGTTACACAAATATACCTGGAAATACATTCAACAAAAAATACAGAAGAGCTGTGTGAGACTGACTTTTTGAAAGATATTTTTGTAGGAAAATATCTCATGTTATAATGATTCAGCATCATAGCTGGAGTAATATGTTTGATAAATACTTGGATCATGAGGACCCTGTGGTCTATAAGAATTCAGTGGTGATAAACACAGCTTATAAAGATTATGGAACAGTAAAGCATTTAAAATAAAAACATTCTGAAAATAAAGGTAAGAGCCTGATGTTAGAGCCATGTTACTAGTGCCAGGGACAATAGCTTCTGCACTGTGTCTCCCTAGAAAAGCTCAGACCTTTGGGTTTGTAGTAATTTAGAAGAGCTTACTAACTGATAATTCCACAGTCTGGAAGTCACTCAGTTTCCCTGTACAAACTCAAATGAGGGGATATCATTTACACAGATAGCATATAACCAGTAACAGTTATTTAATTGCATTCCTAAATTTCAATCTCCTTTCCTATTTTGGCAAGGGAGAGGAGAATGGTTTCCTGATCCTCATTTTGTTCAGGGTTCTTGTTTTATTTGATAGTCACAGTCAGGCTTCTTTGTATTAGTACCAGCATTTGACTTAAAGAACTCTAGTAACATGTCAGCCCATCAGGAATCCTATCAGAGGAACATGGTTAGTTATAGAGCGGTTCTGGAACAGAGCCTCCCAAGGGATGTGTCATGAATGAGTTACAGACGGTTACAGATCTTAGAGTGGTGGCCAGGCTGAGGGTGGTGGAGCGTTAGGCTAGTCGCCTTCTGCTGTATGTGAACCGCTTCCTCCTCCATTTAACCATGCACTGTGCAGTGATCATGTTTTTCTCTGAGTGCCAAGAGAGTCTTTTCATAAAAAATTTGGGAACTACTACTCTAAGCAATTAGCTTGGAACAATAAGGATGCAAATATCATTATGCAAACACAGTCATCTGGTTCAGGGACCAAAATAGCTGATTCTTTTTTTTTTGGTTTTTCTCCGGTACCGGGAACCGAACTCACGACCTTGCGCTTGCCAGTCAGGCGCTTTTGCCGCTGAGCTAAATCCCCAGCCCCCAAAATAGCTGATTCTAAAGCCGAGAATGGATGAGGGGGCAGATCACATTTTTTTCTGAGTCTTTGTGTTCACTCTAATTTTATTTTCATATTAGACATTAGGTAATTAATATATCTGTACTAGCTTCACTCTTTTGAAACTTTTGTTAATACCGTTAGGCATATACCCAGGTAAGTTTCAGGAGGAAGGAAAAGCTGAGAACTAATCTTGAAACAACTAAAAGGAAAATCAGAGAATACCATTTAATACAGGACTATGTCCAGAAACAAACCAGAAAGAAAAACGTTATATACTTGGTTGTACTGAAAAAATTTTAAGAATGTGTTAAAAAGACAAGCAAATGGAAAAATATTAGTAGCAATAATATTCTTTAAAAAATTTAACATAAAAAGATGTCCCAAGATGAGATGAGAAATAGTCAAGAGAATTAAATGACGTCATGTTTTTATTTACAAAGGAAGAGCAGCAATTGCCATAAACACATGAAGCATTGTCACAAAAATAAGTATAAATTAATGAATGACTTTGTATTTTTGCATGTACAACTTGATCAATTTCATTTACATGAAAAGAGACAGGTCCTTTCCATAACTTGATTATTGTGTAATATGATGAACATTTCTGCAGATCAGTTTATTAATTCATAACAGAAATGCTTTAATATTCATACTATTTGACCTAAGTTTTGAGAAGCATTCTGAAGTGATCATATGACATGAAGATGTATGGAAATGATGTCCATCACACCTATATTTCTATTATAAAAATTAGAAGCAACCTAAATCTATAAATGTGGGAGTTAACAATGGATTATCATGAAATTCTGGGAAATCACCAAAATAATGCCTGAAGAATATTTAAAATGTGATGAATAGAACCTTGTAATACTTAACTTGACATCTAGGAAAAGCTTTAGGTTCAGCTGCATCCAAAAAAGCCTGCCCTCCATGACTGCATGAGGCTTTGGGGGAACATCTCGACACAAACCGTAACAACACTGTATCTTGAAAATGACTGTCTACAATTGATTCTGTTATTAAAATATTCCTTAATGTCCATCTAAACATTTGTCTAAACTGGTAGAATCTTTTAATCATAGGAGTCTTAAAAATTCATTTCACATACTGTATACCATGTAACGGTGTGCCCTAGTTGCATGGTGGATGTTCCTGGGCTATAACAGGAAGCAGTGGAAATGAGTGGGAGGCAGGCCATGAGCAAGAGTATTTCTTCCTATAAACTGTCATATGAATTGCTGAATCCTGTTCTCAGATTCAAAGAGCCTTTTTGATCAGCTGCTCATTGTTATTTATTCATCATTATGAATTCTACATTATTTCACATATAAATAAGGCATGTTTCAATACCAATTTTTTTGTGTGTGGTACCGGGAATTGAGCTCAGGACCTTGTGCTTGCCAGGCGCTTATACCCCTTAGTTATATCCCTTGCCCCTCAATATCAAAATTAAAGCCATTTTTTAAAATGACATTTTCTCATATCTATATAAGACTCAGTCTAATTATGTAAAGAATATGATTTTCATTTTTTTCTATGCTTTAATAACAGAAAAATCCAAATTGCTTTTTTGTTTTCTCTAAGAATAACTCAATATATTTAAAACACTTCAAAGTTCTAAAAAAAAATGTATCATATACAGATAATGGTGGAAGAAATATTGCATGAGTAATCAAAATGCTCAGAAAAATATACTCATTTCACTAGGTTCATAAAAATGTTAGTATACCTTTTGCTATAATGAAGTATATCATACTCATGGGAAATAGATTTATACTGTAAATTCCTATTTATTTATCTGGAATAATGATTAAAGAGATATCCTCATAAATATAATATTCCAGTTATCTAAGGTGTATCATAACCAGATTTTAAGATAACTACTTTCCAAATAATGCAATAAAAGATTCATAGAACTAAAGCTATGAGGAGCTTGATTTAATGACTGATGACTTCCTGATGACTCCGGAAGCAATTTGGAATCTTACAGTGCCTGAATTCATAATGAACCTCGTTTACTTTAGGATCAAACTATGAAAATTCTAGTTATTTGAGTTTCCTGTTTATCTGAATTACGTGATAGCTTGTATCTTGATGTCTTCCAAAGCCTCTCGCAGTCATGGGGATGGGCAGTTTCAAAGGTGGCTGGCATTAGGGTGTGTGAATGTGGATAAAGGGTGTGATACTGGGATGAAGGGGTGGTTAATACAAGCCCCAATCAGTAGGTTTACAACCTGGATAGACTATCAAGGGCGAGAGGGAAGGCAGCGTTGCTGCTGCTGCTGTTTGCTGCCTTCTGCCTACCCCGCCACACCATGAGACTGCTTCTCCTCTGTGAACCTCCTCTGCCATGCCACCCTTGGAGCCAGCCAACTATGAACTGAAATGTCTACATACTGTGAGCAGAAATAAACTTTCCTCCTTTAAATTTCAGGGTCAGATATTTTGTCCCAGCAATGAGAAAAGTAACCAAGACAGAGCATGAGTAAACTATATACTTTGGAAGGTCATGGTCACGAAAGCTGTGTTACATGTGCTCATATATTTTTCTGTTAGTCTTGCCCATCCTTGTTCTGTGCAATTAGGAAGGTTGAAACTTATCTCCCTACCCCCATTTGTTGGTATGTAGACAGTGAAAATTACTCCAGTTACTCTAAACCAGAGTTTCTTAAAGAATGACCTGTGGACCATCTCTCTTCAAATCACCTAGGATGTTTGTCAGCAACGTAAATTCCCAAACCTGTAACCAGACTTACTGAATCATTGCATCTGGAAAGATCCCAGCACATTAACAAACTCTCCAGATAGTTTTGATTTCTATGTTAGGAATCTACCTTCAGTTTGCTTCTGGATCTGACTGAGAGCTGCCAATCTCAGGAGGATAATCAGGGAACACCCAAAGATTCTTTCCATGAATCCTGAGACAGAGAAAATGTGACAAAGATTGAGTTGTGTGTGCTAGTTCCCACAGTACAAGAGCAGGAAGTAATATACTGCTGGGCCAAAGGAATATTACAGGCAAAGCTGGAAATGGAGCAGAGCGACTTCGTTTGTGTCGATATTACCAAAGCTTACTTAATATATAGATTTTTCAATGTATTTTTCTTTATAGACATTAAGTAACATGAAATTAATAGCCCATCTGATTCATTTGGAAGATGTTTTTCTTGTTTTAATGCTTAACTTGCAAAGCTACAATGTCTTTTTAGTGTTTCTCTTAAATATTTTGGGCCGTTTAGAGCTTAGGTTGTGATTTGGCTATATATTTTCATTAATGTGAGCCAGTTTTACTTATACTTGTAACTTTGTTATCACTGGGAGCAGAATATAATGGTTTTCTAAGAGGAACTATTTTTAATTTCTTTTTTTTTCTACTATAAGGAGATAAGTGGCTAGGGCCTTTATTTGGTATTTTTTTCCCTATGAAAGTCGCACATATACAAACGCTCTTAATGATTCCTCCCCCCATTTAAAGAGCCAGTCAGTCCGTAGCATTTTTAAAACACCCATTGCACTTTAAGGAGTTATAGAAGGAAGAAGGCTATAGATTCATTTTCAAATTTCTCTATTACTACTCAGAATTCAGTCAGTATCCAGGTCCTACCAAATCTTCTATGTTTCAGCCAGGAATTATAAAGGAGGAGAGACAAGGGTTAATGTTCTGTCACCCTATTTTGGATTTCCCTTTTTTTCTCTTAAGGGAAGTTCCCAGGGGTCTTAAGCTTTCTAATGGAGACTCACCCTCCTGAGTCTCTTTCTTGATCTGCTGGTAGGTTTGTATTACCACTTCAAATGTATCCTTTTTTGGAGCCCTTCAAGAGTCCTTATGTCTCCACTGAAAGAGGCCTCACAGTCTGAGCCTTTCTTCCTCTTCCCTTGTGCTGTACAGTATCCAAACAAGTAAAGCCATAGGCGTAGGGTATGTGGGCTATTTTGGAAGAAAAATACCTATACTGGTGCTAATATGTTCTTCCGTGTGTAGGCAGTAGGAGGATGATACTATAAACGTGGATAGTACAGCACATATTACCTATTCAGTTTCTCTCTAGGAGAAACTATGGGCCAGTTGGTTCCTTTGCCAATGAACCCATATTCTAAGTGTGCACGTGCACACGCAGATACACATTCATTCAGATTGCCAAGTACCAAACATATTAAGAACAGAATATTTGGCAGAGTGCTTGTGTTCAAGCCCAGAACTGGAAAAAAAGAAATCCAGAATAAAAACTAAAAAAGAATGGAATACACCACAACATTAGCAGTTCTGCTCATGCCTCACCTGCACATTAAATGGGTTTATAAAAACTCTTCTGACATTGTACTAATCTCTTCAGAATTCTCCCAAAAGACAGAGCAATAGTGACTTTCTTTCATTTCGCAGTGATCATATTCCACACATTTTTGTTTGTTTCAGAATCTGCTTGAAAGAGATGTGGAGGTGAAGAGGGGATGAGTTTGCTAGTTTCTAGGGCTGCCAGATTCAGCAAACGAAAACACAGACTGCCCAGATACTCCAGAAGTAATGTTTTAGTGTCAGTATGCTCCGCGCCATATTTAGCATATAGTAACGCTAAAAATTTATTTGGCATGTGTCTAAAGTTGAAATTTATTTGGGTAGCTTATATTTTATCTGGCAGTTGCATTCCTGCTGTAGCTGTTGTTCATCTCTACTCTGCTACCATTTTAGGCTACGGATCCTTCCTTCCAGCCCAAGTTTCTGCCGTACCTGCCTGGGTGGCCTACCCGGCACTCCTCTCCTCTTCCTCTCTGCCTTATTGCTTGCAGCACAAACCTCCCTTTTCCCCCCTACTACTGGGCACTGAAGCCCACTCAGTATTTTATTTTATTTTATCCTATCCTACCCTATTTTCAAGTTTGAGACAGGGTCTCATTAAGTTGCCCAGAGTGGGTTGAAAGTTGTGATCCTCCTGCCGTAGCCAGGGTACTCAGATTGCAGGTGTGTACCACCACCTTCAACCATCTTCAAAGCTTTTAGAAGCTATCTTCATTAAATTGCTCTTTCACCCGAGAAATTTAGAATGACTCCTATTGCTTTTCCAAAGTGATTTGTCAATCAGCGTGCACTTATATAGCAAGTTTGTGTGCATGTGTGTATATGTAACTTTATTGGAGGTATTTGATTTTTATCAGACTCTCAAGCATCTTCAAGATAAGTAGAATGAGGGGCTGGGGATTTAGCTCAGCGGCACAGCGCCTGCCTGGCAAGCGTGAGGTGGTGAGTTTGATTCCCGGTACCGGAAAAAAAAAAAAAGATAAGTAGAATGGTTTATTCAAAGAAACAAAAGTGGGTGAATTTTTAAAAATGTAACTTAGTCATGACTTGCTTCAGATATCAGTAGTTTCACAGTCCCCTTGTTAAATCATTTGACCCCCCCACCACCAGCATCATGTACAACAGGTGGGGTGGTATTAATATATTTCCACTTCAAAAATATGGTAACTTAAATCCCTGAGAAATGAATTGCAGAGTCATACACAACTGTTAATGCCATAGAGACTGAATAGAAATCTACTGACTGAAAGTTTATTTCTACACTTTTGTGACACCCAACTTCAAAAATGGTAACATTTGTATAATATTTTAAATATCAGGTTTTAAACTGTTTTGTATATCCTTGAAACTCACAAAATTTTCTTTCTATCCGAAGAGAGCCATGCTTGCCTTTCAGCTGTTCTCTACCCACCACAAGTACTGGGTGTTTGGCCATTTAACCTAAGATCTTCAGTGTGATCACAATGCGATGATATGGCTGCATTCTAGTGCTGCTATTTCTTATATATTTAAAGGCTATACTTTATGGTACATTTAAGCATTGATTTACAGTCATAAAATCATTTTAATATTTCCTGTTCACACAAAGAATAAAAGGGATTACTCATCCATCCTGTTTTGGCTTTACATGGCTTTCTACACAAACCAAACATATTACCCGCAGAGTGAAATGAAAGCTTGATTTGACTTCCAGGCCTCCATATTTGCCTGCTTTTCTTCTTTGGACATGTCTCCTTAGTGGCCCTTCCTGGTTCCTTTCTTATCGGTCATTATCCAGTCCATGGGCTTCTTACAATTTAAACGCATCTCTGTGCTATCCCTAGCTGAGCTATTCTCCTGTAATTGTGAGTTTTGCATTGAATAGCTTCTCTGAAGATGACCCCGGATGTCTAAAAAGCCACTGAAATTTAACTGTCGAAACCGATTTGGTAATATGCTACACCACCACCTGCTCCGAAGTCTCTCCTCTATCAAGAAATGGCAGTTCTGGGGCTGGGGATTTAGCTCAGCGGCAAAGCGCCTGCCTGGCAAGTGCAAGGTCGTGAGTTCGGTTCCCGGTACCGGAGAAAAAC
>NW_004955458.1:11976348-11982165 GCF_000276665.1 Chinchilla lanigera
AAAAACCAAAAAAAAAAAAAAAAAAAAAAAAAAGAAATGGCAGTTCTGCAGTGCTCAGAAAAAACGAACCGTTTCATAACTTTTCTTTCGTTTATATCTCATATCTGACCTTTCAGCAAACCCAGGGGGCCTCTCCTTCCAGACAGCTGCCGTCTGACCACTTTTCCCACCTTCACTGCCTGCTCCCTGCTGCAGATCGCCATCACCTGCCACCTGGGTTATTTCAGGTCTCCTTCCGTTCGCTCTGTCCGTCTGCACGCTCATCAGAACAGCAAGAGCTGTTAGAATCTAAGTCAGATCATGTCACTAGCCTGTTTAAAACCCTGTGTCTTCCCATCTCACCATAAAAGCCCAAGTCCTTGCAAGGACGCCAAGCCCCTACATGACTGCCTCCTCCGCCTCGGCCGTATCTTCTAACACTCCCCCATCCCCCACCCGCCTCTCCCCTAACCCTACCTCCCGGAGGGCCCTTCTGCAGTGCAGGCCGCTTCTACCTTGACCGGGCCTTGTCATTTGCTGCTCCCTCTTCTCCCCATACATTTGTGGCTAGCTCCCTCCCTTCTTTCAGGTGTTTCACGTTATCCTGCCAGCACTTTCACTGATCTTCCCTGCCTCACTTTCCTTATTAGCTGTTAACTGCTCTTGGATATACTAGTTCTCTGATTTCTCATCTTACCGGTCTGCCTAGTGCGTAGTAAGCATTCCAGGAATATGTGAATAAAAGACAGACAAGATTATTTTCTTTTGGCAGATTATTTTAAAAACTGGTATCATGCATTTTGATGGTAATTCTGTGTTTTTCAAGAGCTAGTTCTAATAATCATTCAACTACGAGAGCAGCCTAATATTACTCTGAGAAAGTTAAAATATTTTAAGGATAATTTCCCTTAGCAACGTTGAGTGTAAATATTTAAAGTAAGTTTTTAAAAAGTGTGTTGGAAAGGTTACTCAGTCTGAACGGACTTCCTCAAGAGGTGACTATGCACGCCAGTGTAGGACTCTGAGCGGGGAACAGACTGAGACGTGGAAGCCGGGAAATGGAATCAGATGCTAAGAGGGGCTCCCCCACTGCCCCACAGCTGTAATGGCAGAAGCCATGCTTGAATCTGAATGTGCCTGACGCCAAAGCCCGAACCTCCGATCCCTGAGTGGAGCTGCCTCTTTGTGTGCAGCTGGGGCTTTAAAAGCAGCTCACCAGGGAGAAAGTCAGGCAGAGGCAAAACTGGAAGTCTCCTGAAGAGGCACTGTTTTGGAAAATACACATTTTCCAGGAAGTTCTGCACAGCCAGTTTGCCGCTATTGTTTCGCATTGCACGCGCTTTGGACAGACAACAGACGAAGGAGCGGGTCTGCAGTCAGAGGCAAGTAGTGGGAAAACACCTTGAGATCTTCGGTATGGGAAGCGCTGAGGAGCGTCAGCGGAGTGCAGGCAGAGTACAATGAAGTCTCCCATCCGAACTCCCCGGTACCACGTAAAACGTCAACCCTCTCTGTATTTTTTGATTTTGCATACATCACTTTACACTTTAAAATCTTGCCAAAAGCCAGGCAGCTTTTCTGGTTTAGAATTACTTGATTCTCTACAATATTGACAATTGTTAGATATGTATTATCCATGTATTATATTCTGGAGCATATCCAAAGTGGAAGCTGGTAGATCAAGCAGGATATCAATCACTGCAAATCTCTCCAGAATTAATCAACAAAGGGGGATGACTTCAACTGTGAAAATAAAAAGTTCCATCTGAGGTGTAGGCATTTCACCATAGAAAGAAGGAAAGTGCTCCGTTTAATTTGGTTCTTCCGTCTCTGTTTAGGAGTTCCACCTGATTTCCTGGTAGACGGCTCTTGTTATTTTAGTCCGTGTAGTGACTGGGAGATAGAAAGATATCATGGCGGTAGATACCCTTTTTGAGACTGAGAGAA
Source organism: Chinchilla lanigera (assembly GCF_000276665.1). Taxonomy (NCBI): domain Eukaryota; kingdom Metazoa; phylum Chordata; class Mammalia; order Rodentia; family Chinchillidae; genus Chinchilla; species Chinchilla lanigera. Next base: position 11,978,275 of record NW_004955458.1, read on the forward strand.
AAACTTCAGTCTCTCTCTCGGCAAGGCGGTACTGACTTCGTGTCGCACGCGTGGTTGAAATGAGGTCTTTTTTGTTCTATTCCCATGGCAGCAGACTGAGGCAGGAGGCAGTCTGCCATCAACATAAACGTGTTCTCGACAAGGGTGAGAATGAAAATATTCTACTTTCTGGGATAGTAACACAGAATTTGGGGAGTTTGGATTGGAAGTAGTTAGAAAACTCTTCCTATGGAGTGTTTGTTACCTCCTCCCCGAGAAAACCACTCTCACTCTCCAATTGATCATGTTTGTTTGTTTGTTCCGGTACCGGGAATCGAACTCACGACCTTGCGCTTGCCAGGCAGGCACTGTGCCGCTGAGCTAAACCTCCAGTCCCTGCAAATGAGCATGGACTGGTCTAAAACAACTGCACTTGATAAATGTTCACGACATTGGGTACTAACGCAGTCTGTTGCTCTGGCTGGCTTTTGAACAGTCCACAGCCCGGATGTGTCCATTCTTCACGGCCGTTTTTGGGCGTCCATCCGGTTCTTTGGGGTATGTGGAGAGGGGTCATCCCAACGCTTTGCTGTGGTGGAGGTATTATATTAAGGAGCTGAGAATAGCACGGTAGAGAGGTTATAGGTTGGATGTCTGCTAGATTTACCCGCTTTTAAAAGGGGATGCCAAAAGCGGCCTTGTAAAATGATAGCAGCACAGTCTGTTGCTTTAGCAACGCCTGGCCATGCTCCGTATCAGGTGACTCTTTCCTGTTAGCCGCTGCTGAAGAACTAGGACAGTACCTGCCGAGGAGCGGCCAATCCGTAGGCGGCTTGCTGGTTTATGAGGCAGACTCATTAGAGAATGGCGATCGCGTCAGATTCTCCCCCGCGGGGCACTGGGTTAGGAGATATAAGCAGAAAGTTGGTGCTGGGCATGGCAGCGGGAGTGGAAGGACAGGCAGGGAGACGAAGAGCTGTGCTTGTGAATTGCTGCTGTGCTCTGAAGACGTTTCGTGAGGAGCTGGAGCAGTCGGCTGCCCTGACCTAGGCTGCTTACCTGCATCTTTTCCCAGCTCCGTCTTCAGGGGCATTAGGTCCCCAAGAATCCTCGTACCACATAAATTGGTTAATGGTACAAATCGGGTCTACCTCCCCTGCACTCCTGGGTCCAGACTGGTTGTTCAGGGTTTACAAGCACACCGCTGAGATGGGGGTCCTTGGTCTTGAAATCCGTGTTGAAAGCAATATTTTAATATGCGTGTTACTAATGTTCTAATGAAAAAACTAATCAGAGAGAGCGTGGTCTGGAGGTGGCACTCTTCCTGTTTCCCCCGCTGTCAAAGGTACAGGTCCCATCCATCCCCCCGTCATCTGACACGCCAGGCAAGGCTCTGGTCTCATTTCCACATCTATGCTTTACCTCTAGTACTTGCAGTAACCTACGTGCATACCAGTTACTCAAAATCCCCGATGTTCAAGGAACACAGTTTCTGAATGTCCCTGCTCGTGGAGAAAATAGAGCAGATGAGTAAGGTAAGAAGTATATCTGAACTTTGGAATGAGGTTTGAATTCCAAGACTTCCTTACTTTTTCCTGGCACTATACTGTTTACCTACATCAGTTCTTAGTGGTAAAATAGGGATCGAAATAATCAACTCACAGATACTTGTGAGGGTTTAAATGAGGCAATGGATGTAAAACATCTAGCCCAGTGTTCATCACTTACTACGCACTCATTAACTTTACTTCTGTTCTCTAAACACAGAATAGCTGTTGAGCCGGGCGTGGAGGACCTCGGCTGTGATCCCAGCACTCAAGGCACTGGCGGTGGAAGCCTGCGAGTTTAAGTCCATCCTGTGTCAGGGTACAGTACAGGGGAAGGCCCCGGGTTCAGCCCCCAGGGCAGCAGAAACAACATCATCAACAGCATCAGCAGCAAAACAACAACGAAAAAGGCTGCTGATACCGAGGTCTGCAAGGTGGAGAAGTTGATCAATTGACTCTCCATTTCTGTTCACGTGAATGAAGTTTACAGTGACATTACCTTCTATATATTTTTACATTTTTGCACTTAAGGTCATTCAATGAAAGTATTTTAAATGCAGCCATAATTATTATAATCCCGGGAAACACGCTTTTTCTCTGTTCTTGGGCTGTTCCTCTATTCCAGTCCACAAATAGTTGTGCTCATTTCATTTTTGTTTTATTATTTTTTTTGGGCTTTTGTTTTCTTTTCCGGTACCGGGAATCGAACTCACGACCTTGCGCTTGCCAGGCAGGTGCTGTGCTGCTGAGCTAAATCCCCAGCCCTTTTATTTTTGTTTTAAACATTTAGACTATTGGCAAAGGGCTGTGCTAGTGTTCGAAGAGAAGTAAGAAACAGACGTTTAGGTAATGCAGGGTAAGAGATATACAAAAGAGGAAAGGGAAGGAATACTCAAGTTGCCCAACTATTTCAACTACTTAGGTTCTAGGTACCTAACTGAATAATAATATTGTGAGTCATTTAAGTCCACTGTATTTTATTTTATTTATTTGTTTGTTTGTCTTTTTGAGACAGGGTCTCCCTGTGCAGTTCAGGCTGGCCTTGAGCTCACTTTGTAGCCCAGGCTCGTCTTGAACTCGAAACAATCCCCTGCCTCAGCCTCCCAAGTGCTGGGATTATAGGCGTGTGCCACCACACCCGGCTAAGTGCCCTTTAAAAAACTGTACTGCAATGTATTTACCATTAGTTTACTTAGGTCACTTGCTTTCACTCCCATTATCACTGCTAATATATGAAAGGTGAAATCTGCCCCTCTTGCCAGCCATAACTCATGGGATGTAGTGTTGTTTTTAATACCAGATGTTTAGAGGGAGGCTACTGCAGATGGACTGGTTTTTGGCTTACAGGCCTAAATACTTTGCCAGAATTGAATTTGTTTTGAAATAAGGTTTCTGATTTTCAAATAAAGTGCTTTCAAACACATAGTGTGATGTACAAATTATCATCACTTTAGCTCATGCTGGGATAATCCATCCTCTAAATCTGTTTGACATTTACCCCCGAAGTGTTTTGCATCAATAAATCATTTCTTTAGCATCTTAAATGTTCCTAAGTAATTTTGTAACATTCTGCACATCCAGGTCCTGTCCCACTGAGTGAAAAAGTACAGTAATTAAGACTTGTCTTGAAAAGCTAAGGGTCACTTAGACTTGATTACTCCAGGAGCTCGGGCCAAGAATAGTCAGGCAACTACAGGCTTGGGCCTACACTTACCCATCTGGGGCTGAAATTTTGGTCATCAGAGGTGGCACCTTTTTAATAAATTTCAACTTTGCACTTTAGACAAACTACAGTAAATACCCAAGCGGTGTGTGTGTGTAGGAGGTGGGAGATGAACAGAGGTTGGAGGCAGAGAGAACGTACAAACTACAGCCCTTAGCTGGTGCGAACAATGAAATTCGATCTGTTCGCCCGCCTCAACTCCATGTATAGCGCTCAAGTCCAAGTTCTGGAAGAGCCCCTTTGCGGTTGTGTACACACACACACACACACACACGCACGCACACACACGCACGCACACGCACGCACGCACGCACGCACGCACACTCGCTTGGCGGCAGGACCCACTCACCTGGAAGGCGGCGGGGTCTCTATCGCGCGCTTGCTCAGTGCGTGCAGGACCGCTCACCTGCACGGGACAAAAGGGCGGGGCTGCTCCACCCCTACCCTCCTGTGCTTGGGCATTTGCCCACACTTCGGCGCCCTCACTGTCGGAGCTGGACTCTGACAGGCCTTCTCAGGCCCCCCGCAGCTGCTCCACTGTCCCCGCGGCTGACCCCGCATTGTCCGGGGGTCTTGGGGAACTGACAGGGGGTGCCCGGGCGCTCTGAGTCCGGCGTGGAGAGGGGTGCGGGGTGCTCTCTG
>NW_004955458.1:11983638-11995423 GCF_000276665.1 Chinchilla lanigera
TCGCGACGCCTCGGCGCGGGCGAGCCCGCGGTTCCTCCCTCGCTCTGCCTGCGAGACCGGACACGGCAGCCCCCGAGAGCTGGCGTGACCGCGATTTCGGTTTCCTTTTGCTTTTGTCCCCGGCAGACTGAACTGTCCAGATAAACTTGGCTAGCGAGGACGCACACTGGTGCAAAGCCGCCTCTGCGAAGATGAGCTTACGTTGAGCGCTTTGCTTTCTCTTCATACTTGCGTCTGTAGCGGAGATGGCAAGATAGATTTTAAAAGATAGTTGCATCGATAACATTTTAAAGATGTTTTAGAACCTGTATTTAAAACCTGTTAGTTAGAATTAATGGCTGATATTTATGACATTTCCCTGCATTAAATGTTTATAAATACTAACTTAATAAAAACCAGTTTCATATTTGTTTCCAAAGAATGCTGTTTTTCAAACAGGACCTGCTTTTTATAGATTGATATTTTAAGAGTGGCTTAAATAGCACCTTTTGGAAAACACAAGGGGTTCTACCTTCACTTTTATTTTTCCCAGTGACTTCTAAAAAGTACTTACTGTGCTGTGTAATACAGAGTGCGTTGTATTTCAGGGAATACACGTGTGCACTTTTTTTTTTCGGTGTCAGTGATGTGTTGACTTACCTAATACTTGTGGTAAAACGGCCTCTGAAGACCAAAATCCACTGTGCCGTGGACTCTTGCCAGTAATTTTGAGCATCAAGTTTACATTTGGAACGTTTAAACTTATATTCTTTTAATTTTGGTCCCAGCTGATATATCAGTCTAATTTCTGATGACTTTTATTGGAGCTCTCTGCGAATGTCTGGAATTTTTTTCTGCGAATGTCTGGAATTTTTTTAATATTAAAAATAAGTAGCTCTTTGCCATTTAGATTTGGGTCACAGCACCTAAACTACCTGTCTGCCAATATTGCAGCATACGTTGTCATTTAGATTTTGAATGAACGCATTGTTTTTAAATTTTAAAGGTTCTTATTCCAGTATTTTAACTGAGATACTAACCCTTTAAGTCGGAAATCTTGTTTTACTCAAGTCTAGTATTTGGAATGTCCGAATACAGTGCTAGCCCAGAAGTAAGATACACAGTAGCACTTTTCTAAGATGTGTATTACTCACCAATGAAAGACAGATTTTACAGCATCTAAGAGCAGCTTTTGGAAAGAATGCTTTTTAGGTCTATCGTAATCCGATCACGATCTGTTTCATTTTGTCCTCAGTTGTGTAACGTTCCAGTGAGGGGTTTGGTTGGTTAATTTGGTTGAGATATTTAGCTTCCTTCTCTGTAAAATGGAGAAGGTGGACATAGTTTCCGTGTCTCTTCTAACTGATGGATATGGTTTTTAACCCTGAAGAGCGCCGCCCACTACATCTGGTTCAGACTTCTGATTGTCAGACTCTGACTTGCTTCATGTGTTAAACTGGTCTACCCTTAGTCGGACCTGGTGGGTGTGGACACGGCTTTGAGGAGCCCTGGTCAGTCTCAAGCTTCTCTTCATATCCGCAGATACCTTAATAGTAAGTGCAGAGCTCCTCAGTATTAAGCTTTTGTAATGTTCTTTCCTTCATGTAATAGCGAACATTGCTGACAGCGTCGTAGGGTGGATGAATGTTCTTTGTGGGCAGTGAAGCTCGGGCCCTAAGGCCGCTGACTGATAATCAGTTCTGATATTTTGGCCCAGGCGGGGGATGCCAGCCGAGATTACCCAAGCCTTCCTCTGGCCAGGAAGGCTGTGACTGGTTATCCCGGAAGAGTCCAAATAAATTGGCCTCTGTCGAGGTCATTTGATCCTCACAGAGGACTAGATTGGATCTATGTATCTGCTTTATTCAGAATCAAGTTGTCTTTGGAAATGATAATCAGCTGGTAATTGATAATTTATTAGCATTTCTTATGGTTACATAGCTACCTCAAGGCGTTTACTGTGAATCTTCTATATTTTCCCATTCCTGGGCATAATATATTTTACTTTTAAAAGGCTTAGCACAGTCCCTGATCCCTATTTATATATTTCAGTGTTTGGCATTCTTAACTTCCACTTTTGGATTTTAGGGAAATAGAAATAAAGGGAAAAGAAAGTGTGGGAAGTGTGGGCCCATAATGACTTTATGGGAGATGCTGGTTATCACCTCACTGAAGTCTGCTGCAAGTAGCAGGAATGAACTTGAGCTAGTTTTCAGCAAAAGAAAAGTAAAGAAGGAAGAAAGGAATTTGTTGGAAGACCTTTGGAAGCCAAGTGCAGACAGACCTTATTAGGGCCTGGGACCAGGGACTGGAGAACCTCGGAATTTCTCTGTCTGTAGTTTTTGCTTTTCTTTATTTCATCGTTCTCTTTTCGGTGAATGGTTTTTGATGTTTCTCTTTTTTTCCTTTTAAAGAGATAAGAACAAAAACAAAAGAAAAACAAAGACAAAAAACAACACAAAGGCTATAGAAATGATACAGAATTTCAAAACAAGATGATAGGAGATCAACAATGGTTGTTATATTACTTATTCTTTATTCTTTATATATTACTTTATATATTCTTTATATATTATATATTCTTTATATATTACTTCAAAGTAGTTGCTCAGATTGCCAGATACAGGTATGCAAGATTGATCAAACAATTAAACATTGCCTGTTACTTTCAATAAACCAATAGAAATTACTAGTACAATTATCTTAGCTGTCTTATGTGTGTGTGTATATATATATATATATATACATTTCCCTTCTTTCTTTTCTTCTTTTCCTCATTCCAGTTCTTTCCCACTGAGCAGTTGCTTTCCCTTTCACAATATCTATTGTACCTTTTGAGTTTTATTTATTCTTTCAGGTTCTTACACTAGGGAGACAATACAGTGTTTACATATTTGAATCTGATTTATTTCACTTATGAATATGGTCTCTAGTTGCGTCCATTTACCTATAAAAGTCTTGAGTTTATCTTTCTTTATAGCCGAGTAGTACTCCATTGTATAAAAATACCCCATTTTCCTTATCTGCTCCTCAGGTGATGGGCATCTGGGTCGTTTCCGAGGTGTTTGTCTTTTTTGTGAGTTATTTTTTAAGGTTGACTATAACTGCTCGGCAGCTTTTGAGTATTTACATATCCCTTGGTTCCAAGCACAGGGAGGGACTAAATTACTGAGTCTTGATCCCAAATTCCTGAGCAGAAGAACTTTACAGAGACAGTTTGAGTCACATGGTTATTATAGATTTTCCTTTATTCTAGTTCTAGAGTTATGTGTAGTATGTAGTACAGCCAGATAGACGGCTTGAGTACGCATTTTTTCATTTTATATTTTGGAATTATTGATCCTGAAAGTGTGATTTCTCCCGGTTGCCATGTCTGTAGAAACATGTGATGTCTCGGGGATTCTAGGACCCACACTGCTACAGGGAAACCCTAGAGGAGGCCTGTAGGGAATACAGAGTGGAGCGCTATACTGCAAGCGGGGCTCATCAGCCTGGCATGCAGCTAAGTCGTGAAAATCCTGCCTGATAGCAGTCGACCCATTCTGTAGACAATCATTTGCCAAAATTCACTGAATAAGGTGCTGAGTTCAAACAGCTCTTTCGGATAAGTTCATTAAAGGTATGAAAGTTTTAGAAATCTCCAAAATAGAAATAGTTTAGGGACCAAAAACTTCGTCAGTTCAGGTTCTTCCTGCTCCAGGCAAGTCATTTGGAGTGGAAGTCTTTGATTAAGGCATATGTTAGGTCGGTATTTGATAATTTCCTTGTGCTTTTAGGACATTTTCATACCTTGGCTGGCAAAGTATAGCCAAGTCTAGTATAGTTTCTACTGTACTATACTAACCTTTGGTTATGGTTAAATCCATATATATTCATCTTCTTTACTAGACTATAAAATCCCTTGGGCCAAAGAATCTCCTAGAAGAATTCTGGTAAGGCTGCTAGTACCCCTTTTCTGAAGTTACACTGATTCTGATTTTTCAAATATTCTGAAGTTTTTGTGACATGTGGCTTGCTGCTGCCTTTTTCCTTTGGCATTGGAGCTGAGCCGCACTGTTCTTTTTCTTAGTCCTTTAAGATGTGACAGGCTTTTCTATGAATATTCTGATTTCCTACGTGAAAGTCAAATATATAGAATGAGAAGATTTTTTTTGTCTTTTGAAATGGCATGGCAGGGAGAACACGGCAAACTCAGACAGAAGGGATTCAACGTTTGCTGATAACCAGTAGTTACTGGTGGAGGGCACAGATAGAGAAAAAATTGAGCATCTATAAAGAGATAAAAGATGGAAGATTTGGTTTGACTTAGAACATGGAAGCTTTTTAAGTCTAGGCCGTGGAGTTGAGAATGAGTTAGTAAGCTATGAAACTGAAGTTTTTGTGATCCTTGAAATGTCCTAATTAGACTAGCAGCTCCGAGGATAGATCAAAGCGGGCAAGAAACCATAGAATGAGGACGTGCCGTGAGAGTGTTGATCGAAGAATGAAGCCCTGCAGCAGGGTACTAGCAGCGGACCTGGAGATGCGCTTCTGGTCGGAAGTGAACAATTAATTAGACACTGGGAGAGAAAGGCGTGAATAAAGGGTTGTAGTGAGGTGTCAAGCCCGGGACACTGAGAGAATGTGAATTTGGGTTTATGAGTGGGGTGCAACTAAGATTTTCAAATTGTATTTGTATTTGACGTGCTTGTAGGACATTCACATGGAGATGTATAGTGAAATTATATGTGAGAGACGGGAAATTGAAGGGAAGGAGAGCAAGGTTGGGACTAAACCATGTAGGAGTAAAGAGGGTTAAAATAAAGGTAAGAAGGGGACAGTTGGTGGTGGAGTAAGAGCTGCAGGAAACGCGTGGTCAAGAAGATAGAGTTGCATCTGGCTTTGAAAGACACCCCCAGCCTATGGTATTCTATCCGGGAACTTTGTTTAAGGAGCATCACGTTTCCTAGCTTGACAGATAATACCTGGGGAACATTGAGCGAAGGCTGCTGCTTTCAGAATGACCTTAATGAAGTGCGGAATTGTTACTGCTGCTCCCTGGCTTAACTCTCCTCCCCTGGCCTCTTGCCTTTCTGAAGATAAAGCGCGGACTCCTGGGGCGGCTTCGCCATTACCAAGCCGTGCTCTCCTCTGTAAGGCAGGCTTCCTACGACTTGCTCGGTTCGTCCTGAACACATCCTGCCTCACACCCTTGTTCCTCCCTTTCCTGGCCCCACGAATGGCGGAATATGCAGATATAATTTCCACTAGATGGAGTACTATTTGTACCTTTTTAAAAAAGTCCTTTGTGGGCACTTTTTATCACCATGACCAGGTTCTTTTTTTTTTTTTTTCCTCTGGTACCGGGAATCGAACTCACGACCTCGCGCTTCCCAGGCAGGCGCTGTGCCGCTGAGCTAAATCCCCAGCCATGACCAGGTTCTTATTCATAAAGTAGTTGTTGACAGCTTCCTAAGCTAAATTAAAAAACATTTATGGTGAACTGAGTCCCTCCCTCCTTTTTCCCCTCACAGAATGCCTTGCTTATGTTATTTTTTCGAGTGACACCCACAAGATTCCTATACACTTGAGTTGGTCAAGCCGGCCGCCGTGTCCCAACTGCTGACCCTCAGGCACGGTAGTCTGGAGCACCATTCTTATCTGGCATTTGGGTGTCCAGGTTTGTGCTGATTTGGAAGCCACAGGACATTTATTGATGCATAACTCACTGAAGGAGAACAGAGGGAGTTATTAATTTTATGAGATGGCTCATTGACTACAGGTGAAATAGAGAATAAAGTGTGCATTCTGACAGTCCAGCTTCCAGACCAGCAGTATATTCTGATTCTGTGTTTCTAAAACTAGTAACTGTTCCTAACTTTTGTCTAAAATGATGCCTATGCACAGTATACATTATTAAGAGCAATTTTTAAATCTCTAAATTTAAAGAGGACCCCTCTATATTTCATTAGCTGGTGACAGAGAGTATGTAACAACAAAAAATACTTCTATAAATCATGGAAGTGAGATTGAAAATATAAAAACCATCCTCATAGTGAAAAGTATACCCATGTGGACATGATGACTTACACAGCCTATGGACAGCCCTGGATTTTGGCTATGTATATGCTCTCAGGGACATTCCAGCCCCAGTTTTGAGTGACTCATTGTCATCTCACTTTGAACATGGAGACTTTTGTTGGAAAATCTGAGCCATAGCTGAAATTTTGAAATGTCCGAAAACTCCTCAAAATGTTTATATGTTAGGCATTGCCTTTTATGCGAGGCAATGTAGTTTGTGCTAAATCTGGGCTATTAAACCGTCTCAGGAATTGAAATCAGACTTAGTACAGAAATACTTTAAAAGTCACACATCAGATGTTGGAGCATCCCTATTACGGCTCCAGTGTGATTTTCAGGTGAGCTTTAGTGGATGATTTACACGTACAGATGTGCGCATGGCAGTCGCTGTTATGCCCACGACTATTTTCCGGTCTAGTAACTTCTAAAATGAATCCTTATGGTTTTTGGACCCATTATGTTATTTAAAGTCCAAATTTTAAACTTATTTATTTACTTATTTATTTTGGTGCTGGGAATCCAGCTCAGGACCTTGCACTTGCCAACCGGGCACTTACACCACTGAGCTAGATCCCTAGACCCCTGAACTTATTACTGAAAGTAAACCTATTTTACATGGTAGAATCTATTAAAAAAAATAACTTGTATAAGTCACAGAACCCTAAAATTTTATGTTTATTATTTCATTTCTCTTTTGTTTTTATTGCATTTGGTTGTGAGAGACTGATGATTTTGGCTGGGGGTTAGGGCAGAACTGTAGTGCCTGGTATAGGTGGACACTTACCAAACAGGTAGTTGTGCCGCTGAGCTAGATCCCTGGCCTTGGTGGACACTTAGACTGGTGGTGTTTAGCTAAGAACCGTGTCTCCCTGGACACAGTCCAGGAGATGAGGTATGGCAATGGGTGAGAGACCACAAGTGGTTTTTGAGCTCTAAGCTAACAAAAATTGAAAACGAAAGAGAAAAGGTGCACTGTAGTGCTTGCTTCTGTTTTATTTCTTGGTGTATGAATATGCCTTCGGGTCAGATTGCCTTACTGGGCCAGGAAGAGAATGGATCGAGGCAGAGGATGCTTGGCTGTGAGCGGAACCACATGAAGAACTGCAGGCTCTTTTGCATATTTGCATCCTGGTTACCTTGCAAAGGAGTGGGTGTAGTGCCGAAGAAGAAACACCGGATGGTGAATCAGGAGGCTGTGTTCACCCAGGTCTGTGCTTGCCTAAGTCACTGAAATTGCTTGTACCTCAGTTTTTATATCTGCAAGATGAATGAATCAGGCTCAGTATGGATGTTGCTTTTAAGACTCTGTAATGTATGGGTTGTCTACAAGTCTCCAAGTAGCTGCCATAATTTTTAATAATTGTAACATGATTAATCAATTATGTCTTGTTAGGTTCTGTTTAAGTGTCACAAGCTATTTTGTTGAATTAATCACAAATGTTCTCTAAGATCCTATGTTTGACATGTGTAGCCTACTATACCCAGTAATTTGAACTGTAGACAAAATTACAGTACTCTTTTAAAGATACAGTATTCATTTAAAAGGTAGATTACAACATATTAGAAGCATTATATTATATCTTACCAGAGGTGATGGCACCATGCACTAGAAATTATTTCTCTATGTGTATAGTTATGAATTACTTGTTTATGCTTGAGAATATATCTCAGATGGAGAAAATCTTTTAACAGAGTATACTACCAGTGGTACCTGCCTCTGACAAACCTGGGAATTTATTTAATTCATGAACTGATTAATCTTGGTCTTATCATGTAAAAATATACATTCACCTTGACTTTTAAAGAAAAAAAATACCTATTTGACAGGTAAAAAAATATCTTTTGGTCAGGTGTTGACACCACTTACTTAATCCCAGCAATCTGAGAGGCTGAGGCAGGCAGATCACAAGTTCCAGCCTAGCCTGGGTGACGTAGCAGCATTTAAGACCCTGTCTCAAAACAAAAATAAAAAAGAACTGGGGATATAGGTCAATATGAAAGCCCTGGGTTCAGTTGCCAGTACAAAAAAAAAAAAAAATCTTTTCTTGCCTTTAACTTTTATTAGCAACGTTTTGTCTCTATTATAAAATATTTTACGTGCATAAAGAATGTAAAACATCTGTGTAAAGCATAAACAGAAATTTTTAAAAATCTGGGTGCTCCCCTCAGCTTCGGAACGCATTGTTAAAGCTGCTCGTGTGACTTTGGCTAATCATATCCTCCCTCTGCTTGGAGCCACTCACAGTCCTGCATTTTGTGATTTTTGTTGAGCATAAATGACAGCTGATTAGCTTTTATTTTCTGTATACTTTTACCACTGATGTACTGTAGCTCTCCACATGACATTGTTCAGTTCTGTATGCGTTAGAACTTTATATAGTTCATATCATCTACTGATCTTCGTGTGTCTTATCTACATGTCAGCATGCATCTTCCGTAACTTGCTTTTTCTTTTTTCCTGCAACGTTATGTCTGTGTTGTCTGTATTGGTATGCGTGACCCACTTTTTACAATCAGCATTTCTTTTATTATCCATGTTTTTCTACCTTTTAATTTATGTATGCCTTTCCATGTTTATCCATTAGGTTTTTGGTGTTTTCCTATCAAGTCGAATGTTCGCAATTTCTCCTATTGTTTTTAAGCTTCACCATCTGTATATTACATACTCCTAGTAGTAGTGATAATAGTGATAGTAACAGAAAATATGTACGGGTGTTACTGTATGTCAGGCACTGTGCTCAGTATTTGTGTAGATTACCTCACTGATTGCTCATGGCTTTTTTTCGCAGTGATACCAAACTATCATGATAAAGCATACAGTACTAGGATTAGTGAACATAAAGATGTTCAATAATTTCTGTGACTGCGATTTAAAGAAGTTTGGCTCCAGAATCTGTGCTTTATTATACTACTTACTTCCTATGTAGTCTTTTTTAATTATATTTTTTCCCGTTTAACTTTTTAAAGGTATTATAATAATGCTAGGACAGAGAGGAATGGGCCTCCTGTATCATTTGAATAGGTTCTCTTGCCCAACACCAACTGCTCATTTGTGGCACAGTTTGTCTCATGGATAGACCATGCTTTTCTTTTTTAAAATTATAAATATTTCATTAATTTATTTTTCATTGACAAATAATTGTATATATTTATGAGATAGAATGTGATATTTTGATATAAGCATATATTGTAGAAGGATTGAGCCAAGCTAATCACTATATACATCACCTCTCCAACCTATTTTTTTATGATGAAGACTTTAAAAGTCTGTTCCTTCGGCAGTTTGAACTATGTAACACGTGAGTAGCTGCGGTTACCGCGCAGAGCCGATCCCTGCAGTTTACTCCGCCAGCCTGACGGAGGCGCTGTGCCCTTCGATCAACACCTTGCCTTTCCTCAGCCTTCCTCCTCCCCAGATGGTGATTTCCTTACACAAATTTGTTTTTAATTCCCTGGTGTCTATTTTTGCCCCCTCCATTACAAAGAAAAAGTATGCCTTCATTATCCTTCTCAGTTAGAGTTTTTCTTTAATTGTTGGTCTGTGGTTTTAGGTTGAGCCAGCTGATTTCTTTCACTTGTTTGAACCAGTTTCTATGTATTTGGGCACCAACAGCCTCTTAAAAATATTTCTGTGATCTTAGATGAGTCAGTTAATCATCCCGAACCTTGTATTTCCTAGATAAATTGCAGCTGTCAAGTAATATTTACTTTATTAACTAGACATATATAATTGTTAGTCAGATCTTCCTTTCGGCATTAAATAAACAAGGAAGACCACAAAGGAAAAAAGTTCAAATATAATAAAGCTCTTTTTTTTTTTTAATTTTAAAGATAAAAGGAGGGAAACATTAACAGACATACAACATTTTACAACATATCACAAGCACAATACAGACAACACAGAGTTATAAACAAAGTGGTAGGGAATTAACAATGGTGGTTGTATTACATATTGATATCTTCAAAGTGGCTTCTCGTGAAAACAGATATAAACATGCAATACTGGTCAACCAAAGACTCATTGACAGTTTCTTTCAGCATAGAAATAGAAGACAGAAGAACAACCATGTTAACTATCCTGTATATACATACATACAAAATTTCTCCTTCTTTCCCTTTAATAAAGCTCTTGATAGGGATTGGAAACTACCAATTTTACCTAAATCCCTGAGATTACAGAAGAGGAAAATCCCTTTGTACCAGAGCTTTCTTGTGCAGCTTTATTTTTCCTTCAGTAGTTAACTGATTACCTTTTTTTCTTATATGCAGTTATTTTTTGATGCCTTCCAGTGCTTACAAGCTCTTGGATTATTTTCTAATATCCTTTATGTAAACATGTTCAAATTCCTCTTTGCTTAAAAAGCAAACCAAAAGCATATTCAACCTGACATTCCCTCTGATCAAACTATTTACAGTTGTTTTTATCTTTACTATCTCTTTTTTTTTTTTGGTTTTGGTTTTTTTCCAGTACTGGGAATTGAACTCATGACCTTGCGCTTGCCAGGCAGGCGCTGTGCTGCTGAGCTCAATCCCCAGCCCCTCCTTACTATCTCCTTATCTTCCATCTACCCCAAAGTACGTGCTGAGTCCTTCTATGCGGCAGGCACTAACCTGTCTACTCCTGGAGGGTACACTATGGACCGCAGAGACAAAGGCCACCTTCTGAGCGACTTTCCTTCTCTGTTTGGAACTCGTATGTCCTGTTGTAGAAAGAGCAAGAAGACCATTTTATGGCCTCAGCGAGTCAGAACATGCTCAGAGTTGAGGGTAGAGAGGAGGGCCAGATCATGAGGGGCCTCCAGATCATTATGAGGAGGGGAGATATCGTGCTGTGTGACGGAAGCAATTATAGAAGCTTTGAGGTGGGCGACGACAAGATCTGATTTGCATTTTCAAGTAATCACTTTGGCTGCTGTGTGGAAAATCGATTTTAAAAATCAAGAACGTAAGCAAGCAAACCACTTAAGGCTCTGCCAGTAGTTCACATAGGAGTTGATACTAGTTTGGACGAGGGTGGTAATGCCAGAACTGAAACCTTACTGAGGGATTTGGTAGAGGGTCTAAGAAAAAGGAAGACCCATCCATATTATTCCACAGAAGTTTGCTTGAAGGCACTAAAGGAGTTTGTATAATTAAACCTGATTGGTTCAGTTTGGTTCCTATCTTTCTGGCTTCCAGATATTGGACACATTGAGCACTCACTCCTTCTAGAAATAGTCCTTTCTCTTGGTTTCTAACTCTGTTATTAGATGTGCGGTCATAGGCAAATGAACTGAATTATCCATGCTTGAGTTTCTTCACTTGTAGAATGGAGATAACACTGTACATGGGTTCTTATAATCATAGAGGAATATATGTGAATTAATTAGCACAAGGTCGTCCATAGTACCCTCATCATCATCATTGTCAATGTGATTATAGTCATCATCTTTGTCATTCTCAAACAGTATTTATCTGGACCATCTCTGACACTTGTTCCATTTTGACTTTCTTTGTTCTTTCTAGAAGGGCTTACCTCTACATGTTAAAAGTTCCTCAGGTTTCTGACAGTTTTCTGTTTGATATATCTTTTATTTTTATTTTTTTATTTTAAAGAGTAAAAGAAGGATAACAATAATGGGGGGGGCTTACCAAATTACAGACAAAGTGGTAGGAAATTATCAATGGTTATTGTTTTACATATTGTTATCTACAAGATTGTTTCTCTGGAAGACAAATAGACAAATAATAGTGAATTACAGACAAA
>NW_004955458.1:11996095-12049829 GCF_000276665.1 Chinchilla lanigera
CAATGGCAGGAGCAAGAGTGGCCTGTTGTATAGCATGTATTCCCAGGGGTTTTTCCATGTTTGAATGATTCGCACACGTCCTTAGGTGGGCATCTGCAGCTGGTGCATGGTGGGCCAATTGTGTCATTGTTTCTCTGTGTCATGATAGATCTCAATTGAGCAGCGGTGGCTGGCCTTGCTCCCCGAGCGCCAGGGGCCCTCCCTCCGGGGGCCTACGAGGCAGGGAGTGAGCTGCCGGTCGGAAGACCAGCGTTCCCCGCCCCTGATATATCTTTTAGATGATCTTATTTATTCTTCAGCATTGGTTCCATCTGTGTATAATAATGCCCCCACCCTACACACCTGTTCAACCACCAAATTCTCTTTCCTAAGCCACAGTCTGTATATCCATTGGTTCTTTATCCCCTCTACTTGGGTGACTGTGCCTCAGGCCCTTTAAATATGTCAAAACTGATTTTTTTTTTGCCCCAGAATTTAAAACTGCCCACTCCCACCCCATTTCCTAGCTCAGTAAATGGTGCTACCATTGCTTGGTTGCCTGAACCAGAATTAGAGTCCTCTTGATTTCTTTTTTTTTAAGTCTGTGTCATCTCCTGCATCAGTCTTTCACCTGGATTTCTGCAGTAGCCTCCTAGTCAGTCTCACTGTCTTGGTCTTAGGCCACTCACATCCGTTTTTATTTTGTCATTTTAATTCTCATTTGCCAGTCTGTGTAGGGTGAAGTTACAAACCCTTGTAAGACTTTCAAGATTTGTTCTGTCAACCTCCTTACCTCAGCCCTCTATTCCGCACTTGAAAAACGGCCTTTCTTTCATCACTTCAGCGAGCGGCCCTCACTCTTATGTAGGGACATTGCTTTTCTTTTCTTAGTCTGGAGCACTTTCCTCCATCTTAAACCGAGCTAACAGTCTTATCTTTTACTCTTAGTTTAGATGTTGCTTCCTTCTTTATCCATTTTCTGCCTCTGCGAGACCTTCGTGAGCTTGTCAGTCGTGTCTTTCATTTTCGCCAGCACGCCGGCCTCCGGGAGCCATGGCACTGTGTTTCACCGTGTCCCCGCATCTGTTCGTTAAGAGAGTGAGGAGTGAGTGCGGCGCAAGACCGCCCAGCTCGGAGACGCAGAGCCTTGGAGCTTGAGGTGCGTTTGTCTTCTTCTCTCAGGGTTGCACAGGGGAGGGCGGGAACGTTTAGGTTTGCTGTCGGTTTACTTTCAGAGCTCTCGCAGCCTCCGGAGCAGCATGATGGCTGCAGGTGGCTCTGAAAGGGAAGGGTTATCAGGGTGTGGAAGTGTGTTTCCCTCTGAGCGGGATGCCGGCCAGAATTTCCAGGTTTGGGTGTCTTTTTCAAAAGTCAGAATGGCAGTGCTTCTCACACCCTCTGCAAGGGAGGTAGCACCCGGTGTCACTGTGCTCGCCAGGCTGCCTTTGGGTCCAGACCCGGAGACCGGGCGCCCGTCCGTAAGCCGTCCGAACCAGGTGGCCTGCTTGCTGCCCGGCTTTCCTGTGGGTTCTCTTTCGCTAACGCGCGGAGCGGCGGTCACAAGGACACAGGTGGGAGCTGGCCTCTTCTTTGGTACTTCCTTTCTGCCCGTTATCTAGCAGAAGTTTTTCAAAGCGGGTTATTCATTTTTAGCTTCCAAGACGGATGGAGGTTTTCCTCTATTTTTGTGTTTTTTTTCACCATTTTGATGGGAACTGCTAAAATCTGACTGAAGGAGAACCTGAGTTCGCTTCTGAGAGGTGTTCATTTGTATTGCTGCCTTTGTCCGTGTGGGTGTGCACATGTACAAACAAGCTTTCTTTTTTCTAATTCTATTTTTAATCCCTCTATCCGTGTCTTAGTTTTGTAATGCTGCACAAGATTGGTGCTTTTCTTTTCTGAGACAGGGTCTCGCTGGGTTATTCAGGCTGGCCGTAAACTCACTGTGTAGCCCAGGGTGGCCTGGAACTCATAACAAATAACTGGTTACTGTTGAATTATTGATATTTTTATATTATGCATTCTCTTTTTAAAAGTTTATACTTTTCATTTAATCACGTAACATCCACTGTGTTCAATGACCACCACCACACTTCTATCTTAACACTATCATCTTTGAAGGTATTTTGAGTCATCCATCATTTAGCTAGAGCTCATCCTTGAGTTGATATCTTTCTTTGTGGTAGGGAAGGATATATGCCTGTTCCCTGAACCTTTCTGTTAACATGTGAATTGTGTTTTGCAAAACAACATTTAATTGACAAGAGCGTTCAACAAACATAATTAGGAGGCTGGAAAATTCTTATAGTATAACCTGAATTCAATAATATTGCAATTATGGGATATTAAAAATTGCTAGCATTTTTTGCAGAAGAATTTAGGAACGGTGGAATTTACTGACACTCAGATGACAAATTAATATCAGTCACAAGGTTTTTGCTGAGAATTCAAGGCCTCTAGTGGTGTAGATAATTCTCAGGGTCATGATATAAAATTAGCTGTAAGTCCTTGAAAAGTTTTATCTTTGAATGACAATGAGGAGTAATGGCAGATTTATTTGTTTTTTGTTTTTTTTTGTTTCTTTGTTTTTTTTCTTGTACCGGGAATTGAACTCAGAACCTTGCGCTTGCCAGGCAGGCCCTGTGCCACTGAGATGGCAGATTTATTTGAATTACAGTAATTTATGGCTCTCGTTAGACTGTTGAAATTGGAATTGATTAAAGGTTTATTTTTTCAAATTCATATTTTATTAATGTATATGCCTCATTCGTGCATAAAATTAGATTACTATATATAAATGACTGAAAGAATTAATTGAAAAATGTGAAGTTTTTCATTTTTGTCAAAGGTAATGATTTTTTTCCGAAAGTTACTAAAACATAATTGCTGAAATGGAAAAAACAATCTTAGTTGAGCTATCAGATAATCACCTCATTTTCCTGTCTAAAACTAAATTAATTCTCCCTTTACATTTTTTTTTTTTTTTTGTCTTTTTGAGACAGGGTCTCGCTATGCAGTTCAGGCTGGCCTTGAGCTCACTTTGTAGCTCAGGCTTGTTTTAAACTCGCAAAGATCCTTCTGCCTCAGCCTCCTGAGTGCTGGGATTATGGGCGTGTACTACCTCACCTGGCTTCACTTTTCCTTCTTCTTACTCACTGAGCACTCTTCTGAATACCTTTAATTTTTATTATCTTTTTTCTTTTTGACACAGGGTCTTCCTATGTAGTTTTGAATGGCCTTGAACTCACAGTGAACCCCCTGTCTCAGCTTCCCAAGTGCTGGGATTACGGGTGTGCACCACCAGGCCTGGCTAGATAGTTTCAAAAATACTATTTCTCCAACCTTTCTAAAACTTAATGAAGTAGGTGCTATAACCTGTATAATGCTGCCTAGGCAGCAATACAGGACTCTTTGGTTCCATGGGAACCCTAGGATACCACACACAAAGAGAGGGAAACCCAGGGGCACATCTGAGTTCAGTTATATTAAAGCATTCATTGAGCCCATTTGTTCATGGAGGTAAAAGACCTCTGACTATTGTCCAGGAGTTTATAAGATAGGCAGATTTTTAAACCTAAAAGTCTAGCTCCAATAAGTAGGAAGGAGTGCAGAGGAAGAATTCATTCATTTTCCAATGTAAAGAATGGGAAGAAAGAAATATGGGACAGCTGTGAAGGAAACGCTACCTAAATATATCTTCTACACAAATGACACATACGCAATATCCTTCCTAGAGAAGATGGTATTTACACTGGATTTGGAGGTTAAAAAGTGAGAGTACCTTCTGTATGTGATATGGAATCTGTATGATCACTATATAAGTGGTATAGTGAGAGTAGAAAAGTATATGTGAAACTGCAAATCACTGACTCTCATCAGAACATCATATTATTTATTTAACAAATACATATTGAAGGCCTGCTAAGCTAGATATTGTGTGAGATACTAGGGATAAGGTAAAAGACAAGGCATTTGTGGAGTGTGGAGTGTACGAGGCCGTAGTGAGGCCTGAAATGATGTAAGAAGGAAAAGGAGTGAACCTGCTAGGTGTGGAATGCCTGGGTGGAGTGGCCGCGTTTTCCTCTATGTATGCTAAGGAGCCACAGGGTGTGTTGCGTAGGGCTGTGGTACAGTCAGAAGCAATACTCTGCTTTGGCAGCAGAGAGGAAGCGATGTGACGGGATCGGATTCGGGACAGAGAGACCAGTGAGGGGCCACTATCCGTTCTAGGTGAGAGATGAAAAGCTTGTTTTTGAGCAATAGCTTAGCAGGGAATTTGACAGCGCCTCATGTTGCTTAGATATGAATGGTTAAGGAAAAGAATCAAGGTATCTCCCAGGTGTGTGGCATCCGTGAGTACAGTAGACAGATGGGAGGACTTTTTAACAGAATCCGAGATCCAGAAAGACTAATGAACTAGTGAAAAAAGGAAGAGATTATGGGATAGGAAAAGTAGTTTTCAGTACATGTGGAGCACCTCAGTTCTTTTTAAAACACGATTTAATCACTTAAAATTAATGAAGAAAACCATTGCAAAATACTTTCTTAGTTTCTCTTTATGACTTCTGTTAGGATGTCTCTCTCCCAGGCCCAACATGGTGACAAAGGATAGTTGATAGAGGGCACTAAGGTTCGTTATCAGTGGAGTTTATTTTCATAGAACTTCTCTGTTATCCGCCATGTCAGATGAGATTTTCTTATTTTTTGCAGCAAAAAGTAAACTTGGAGTAAGGTAGTAAAATTCTGATACAGGAGCAAGTGTTTACTTGCAGTTTTCCAGTACTAAAACTTTCTATTTCTGGGATGGTGACAGAATCCTGACTCGAAATATAGCGGTACGGGGTTTACAAACTTCATTTGTTTTATGATTTTGGGGACGGTGGCTGTGCTTATGTTTGTGTGGGGAACGTGGCTGTGATCGTGACTGTCACCCCGTGTGGAGTTTGTGAACACGAGCGAACTTTTGCTGAGCACTTTTGTCTCAGAAGTGTTCATGAACTGAGGCATGACCGTCTTTGAAATATGACTTGAGAACATGTATTTTGATCCTTATATTCAACTCATTAGAAGGAGTCCCTTAGTGATGAATAGAGATGCTCTAGGTTATGCTACCGGTTGTAGAATTTACCCATCCAGCCTCGACAAGCTTTTTCTTTAGATTAAATGGTCCAATCAGTGAGGCACTGCGTCTTTTTTGTGTGTGTGCATGTGTCAGCTTTATTTTTATCAAATACTTGCGTGTGGTGCTTAGTTCGGGAACGCAAAGGTGAAGAGCAGCCGTCTCCAGCTTCACCCCTCCCTACCTCTGTCTTACTCCTCAGAAGTAAAGTTTCACATCATTATTCTTCTGGGAGTTAATTCTGTTATTTTACTTAATGTAGTTATAGCACTATTTATTAATTCAATTTCAGATAATATACAGTTATGAATGATAAGGGTTTTTCTACTATCTCATCATTCTGTTTTCCACTGTTTACTATTTGTGTTGATATTTTATGCCCCAGTTGTTCACTTTTGGGCTATTAAATGCTATATTTGCTCATCAGCTTGTGATAGACTCTACACTAAGCTGCTGAGAGAAGAAATTACAACAGAAGTTTCTTTCTCCATCCTGTTTGGTGAGCATCTGTGCCTCGTGACCTGTTGGGTCTGCCTCCTTTTCAAGGAGGTTCCATCTCAGGTCTGAGAGTGTGGAGGCGGTTGTTACCATTTCCTAGGAGGCAAGAGGAAATCCAAAGCAAGTGAGGATGACCTGGAAGATAAGACATCATACTGACTTACACACCACTTACCAAAGCTTTGTATCATGTTCACGTCAAGCTACAAAAGAGCTCGATAACTGTGGCTGCACCTTAGCTGAAATTTCGGGGGTTCTATTACTAACATGAAGAAAGAGAATGGATTCTACCTCTGCCAACCTAGTCAGTACTTCCTAACTCTTAAAAGATAAGAAGGCTGATAGGAACACCCTTTCCTTCACTTTTCTTTCTGGCCTTCCTTACATTGCATTATTACGTAGTTTTTATTTTTACAGTGTGAGGTTAATATTTGCAGTGTGTTCAGAGCCTTGGTCCATAGGTTCTTTCCAAAAGCTTGTGTTATCAGGACAGTGTTCTTACTTCTGGGTTAAAAGAATGAGCTGTTGCAATGATTTTTTCTTGAGGTCCAGGGTTATGATCTCTGGGCCTCTAAAAGGGAAATATATTTTCCTAATGGCAGGTGACTGGATTGTTCTTTCTTTTCTTATATTTATTTCACTGGTTAAAAATCTGAGCAGATTGGATTAAAATCTCTAGGGCCTGGTTCAAGGCACAGACCTCTTGGGTCACTGAGAAAGCTGTGGTGAGGATGGTTAGTGCTCAGGGAACTTGCAATCACTTAAGGGAATAAAATCTTCACATCCACTCATTTTGTTGTAACCAGGGGCTACTCAGAGTTTTCTTTGTTTTCTGTATCAGGGCTTGAACTCGGGACCTTGCACATGCCAGGCAGGCGCTGTGCCACTGAGCTGTCCCCAGCAGGGCTACTCAGCTTTGAGGCTGAGTGAAATCTTTAGTTTTTGGAGGTCTGGGACCAGTCTGTCAGCTCTGGTTGTTCAAGCGTAAGCAGCACATTTCCGGCCTTTAGTGTTTAGGTGTAAGAGGACGGTCGTGTCTTCTGACCAAACTAAGAATTTCTTTGGGCTTTTTAGTCATAGAGGGGAGGACCAGAGGGAGGGGTCTTGGCATTGGCGTCACAGTTCTCATTCTCTCAGACTATGTTGTTCTCTCTCTTTTTCTTTTTTCTCTCTTTCACTCTCCTTTCACTCTTTCTCTGTCTTTTAAAAATTATGTTTCTTTAATCATAATCATAATTTATAACAAGGAAACTTTCAAATTGAGTGCTTCATTTTGCCTGAATTGTATAGGAGATTATAAATAAGGACTATAATCTCAAGCAGAGGAGTTCCTAAACTTGGGGAATTTTTCATGTGGTAAAAGAGAAATTTTAGTCTAAATTCTGAGTGTATCATTTACTGACCATCTAGCCTCCCGCAAATTAATCTCTGAGTTCCAGTTTCGGAGAATCCCCAAATCCCAATGACTTCACATGCCAAAGGTTGGTTTTTTGTTTGTTTGTACCACATGTTCACCGAGGCGTGGTTAGGAGCTCTGCTCCTTATCCATGGACTTCCTCCAGGATGAGGTGCAGCTGTTATCTAATTGTAGAACATTGCTTGTCCCTTGTATATTACAAAGCAAAAGAAAGCTATGGAGGGTTTAACACCAGCAGTTACGTGCTCTGGCTTGAATGTGTTATATACCGTCATCCATGCTCATAATTTCATTATTGCCCCGAGCACATGGTCCTGCCCAGTCAGTCACAAGGGGGCCGTGAGGTGCATTTCTACCACGTGTTGGAAAATGGAGATCCAGAAATACTTGTTGAGTGATGATAGTGACTGCCACATTGGAAGTACCTAGTTGGGCGTGGATATGAGGATAAAATCAGATTATACACACGCCTGCACACTGATCAGATGAGATCAGACACACCTGGGGAGGTGTGGCCGTAGCCCGCCTCCACACTGACCACCACACAAACACACTTATGTAGTGGTGCTCAGCAGTGGTTATTAGTAATAATGTTGTAGTAATGCACGAGCACACGAAAATGTTTAAATAACAACAGGAAATGTTTCTCATGGCTTAGTCTCTTTCTTGCACTAATGATAGTGTGTTTGAATTTGAACTTAGGAACTGGAAAAGCAGAATTAAGAACAGCTCTATTTAGAAACAGTGAAATGAAGCAACCCTACACTTGAATAAACCTAAGTGTGTTTTTATAATAACCAAGATGATTTATGGAGCTCTGAATCCTCTTTCACCATTTTTACTCTTAGCGTTATAGTTCTTTTTCTTTCTTTCTTTCTTTCTTTTTTTCTTTTTTTCTTTTTTTGAGGCAGGATCTTACTATGTAGCCCATACTAGCCTGGAATTCAGCAATCCTCTTGCCTCAGCCTCCCAAGTGCTGGGATTACAGGGGTGTGCCACCATGCCCAGCTTTTAGTGTTATTGCTATCCTTAGCTCATGTTTGTGGCATGTCATTTTATAGCCATTGAAGGTATTTTTAGAGGTGAAGGTGGGGGAAGGGAATGGGGACTCAAAAAAGAAACAAGCTGTGATATGTACATGCGCCTCCTCTCCCAGATCAGTGTGAACTTCACGGACTGCAAACGTGTACTAATAAAGTAAGAACAATTTATGTGAGGTGTACTTTCTTGTTGACACTTTAAATATTAAGAAATTTTAATGGCATATATTTATGTATCTGTAACACAGAAGCTGTGAACGGTGAAAGCAACGTACATTTTAAAATAATGCAAGTATGTGTTGTGTACAGGCAAGAGAAAAATGTAAAGTGTTACTATGCAGACAAATAAATTCCTGTGTTAGACTGATTGCTGCATAGAACTTTATATGCTTTTTCAGGAAGAGTGGAAAAAAAGATTGAATTCAATAGCGTTCTAATGGCGCCAGAAATTGAGCTTTGGTCCATAAGTCTGTTTCAGGTCTACCCTTCCTGTACCTTTTTGAGTGCTACAGTGTAACCGGCACATTGTCAGTATTAGTACACTGCTTTGCGTCTTCCTGTTTTGTACTTTTCATGTGCGCCTGGTAAGCAAATGGAGATGCTACAACATAGAATTATAATTAGTTCTTCAAACTGACCTTTGGCCAGTGTCATCTGTTTTGCTATTTGGAAGACAAGAGATTTGTTTCTATTTTTCCCCACTGAGATTCACGTGGTGGAGGCCGACATGTTTGCCTGCTCTGTGGGGCGTGTCACTGCAGGCTGTGGAGCCGACGGTGCGGCCTGCGTGCTGTACCGAGCGCCTTGCCTGGTGCGTCTCACTCCACTCTGCTCTTCCGCACAAAAACCTCCCAGAAAGTAAGTAAAAAAAATCGCCCAACTAAAGAGATGACTCTAAATCCATCACATTGCTTCTTTCACAGTCCTTATCTTCAAACTTCGGTATACAAAGACAATTTTTAACAAGACACTTCACAATTAATATTTGGTGCTTGTAAATGGTGATTTCTGCTTTACCAGGTGTTCTCCAAGATTTTACCTCATTTGAAACTTCCCTAATGCTAGAATTCTGTTATTCTCCAGCATTTCCGCTTCCCTGGTTGTTGTACTAACAGGTACCACAACACGTATGTGATACGGATTTAAAATATACTGAATTTATTAATGAAATAATTAGCCTGTTATGAAGATAGAACTAATTCAGACTTTGTTTTTTTATCCCTTAGCAGGACATATGTTTTTGTGAATTATGATTGCCGTTTTCAGAAATCTGTCGTAACTAGTCTCCCACACTTTGATAACATAGTGCAGTTTTGCATTTGCCCTCTGTCTACATGGGATACGAAATGTGCTAATTGCATCTAGAAGTGGTAAAGTGCCGTAAAGATTACTGACATTATCTTCTCTTCATTATTTCCTAAATATTGTGGGACAATTTCTAAATGTACTCGTCCATTCTTTGTTCATTTATTTGATGAACGTTGATTAAACTTTTAGTGTGCTCACTGTGTGCCGGACAGTGAGTCAGGCCAGCAATTCTCGAAGTGCGCTGTGCTCCCCTGCAGACCCTTTCTCGGGATTTACCGAGTCAGAGCTATTTTGATACTGACACCAGTTGTCTTTTTGGGTTTTTTTGTTTGTTTTTCTCTCTTCACGTTTGCACTAGTGTAAAGTGAATAAAACTGCTAGTATCTTGGTATGAATCAAGGCAACAAACTTTAATGTCATTCAGTTTTTAATCAGTATACGGAGGGAAAGACAATTTCAGTCATGAGGTGACTTTGAAGATATCAATATGTAACACAACAAGCATTGTTAATGTCCTACCACTTTGCTTGTAACTCTGTATTGTCTGTACTGTTCTTTTGCTATTTTGTAAAAGGTTGTCTGTCTGTCAATGTTTTTCTCCTTTTATTTAAAAAAAATTAAAAAATATCCTTGATGTAGTAGTACAATTTGTACTAAAATTATTAAATATTGCCCAATGAGTATATATATATATATATATTTCATATTCCATATAGAGAAGTGGAAAGCGTACCTTATAGGGTGCTTCTGGGTCCCAAAGCAGAACTGTCTCTGGGAAAGCACTGTGGCACTGTTTGAGACCCCGTTTTACTTGCAGGAAGGGCAGCCAGGCAAATTCTAATTATTTAGACTTGGTTATTTGGCAAGCATATTCTCAAAAGTGAACAAAGTGATTTTTTTCACTTTATGGAAACACTGACAGTATTTGTGGTCCGTAAGAATACTTGAGTTTTCAAGTTAAAAATTTAAATTTTAGAATACGGTCAAATCAAAATTCAGGGTAGTCCAGTGGGTTCGGTGGAACAGTATGAGAAATTCATGGATGCAGCTTCAGACTATCGTTTGTTGATTTTGATTGTGGTAGCAAAGAATATCTATCATTATACGGGAAGGTTGTTAAAATACTCCTTCCTTTTCCAAGTACTTCTGTGTGTGGCTAGACTTTCTTCGCCAATATACTTCAGCCAAAAACCAAAACAACACTATAACAGATTGATTGCAGAAGCAGAAATGGGAATCTTAACTATTTTAAGCCAAATTTTAAAATGTTGAACTCGAGAGACAGACAGAGGGAGACAGAGACAAAGACAGAGACAGAGACAGAGAGAGAGGGAGGGAGAGAAAGAGAAATAGATTTTGTTTTGGATATAGTTATTCAATAAAATATCATTTTTTATAAATGTATTCACCTTGTCAGTTCAAATAAAAAAATTGTACTATTTTTAATACATTCAGTTTTGCAAGTTATTTTAAAATTTATTATTGTTATTATTTGTTTGCTCTTTTGAGATAGGTCTTGCTTTCTAGTTTAGGCTGGCCTTGAACTCACTATGCAGCCCAGGCTGTCAAACTCATGGCATCCTCCTGCCTCAGCTTCCTAAGTGTTAGGATTACAGAGCTGTGGCACCACCCCTGGCGTATTGCTATTTTTAATGCAATAGCAAATATTTTAAAATTTTGTCAATTATAATTTCTAACGTAGTAAATATTTGTCTTACTTTCTTGTCACCGGGGTAAAATATACAAACACCCACAAATCAACGAAGAGGTTTCTTTGGGCTCACATTTTCAGCCCATGGCCAGCTGGCTGCAGGCAGAAGCAGCGTGGTGGAAGTGGCTGACAGAGGAGGGCTGCTTGTGTCGGTGCGGCCGGGAAGCAGAGAGAGAGGGAGGAGTGAGGCAGGGAGAGGCGCCTGTCCAGGACGTGCCACAGGGACCTGACTCTGCTGACCAGACCCCGCCGACCCCGCTGCCTGAGAGCACTTGACCTCTGAACTCCGGACAGTCATCTTCCAGAAGTCCAGCCTGCGAACATATGCGACTTTTGGGGGCCTTGTAGATCTAAACTGTAACGATACTGACAGGCGTATCTGCATCAGCAAAAGTGCTGGAAATGTGGAGAATGCTGAGATCAAAAGTTTGGAATGGGCAGCACTGCAGATACAAAAATGAAAGGATGAACATGGAGCCCTCCTTCAGACGCCTTTTCTTACGCAGCACCTCCTCTCCCCACGCGTCTCAGCCGTCCTGGACCCGGAGGCAGTTCTCCTTCTTTTGAAATTTCATAGCACTTTATTTCTAATTCTGTTAAGACACTTACATATCTCATGTTGCTATTTAGGATATTTTTTCTGACGGCATAAGCTATACCTTATATTTTTGTATATTCACGAGCACATGATGTATTGTTTTGCATGTAGTAAGAATTTATGTAGGCGAATTGAGTAATTTTAAAAATCCTTTGTCTCAAAGTCGCTTAACTCTGGTTTAGAAGATTGAGGATTTTCAATAGTTAGGGTTCTGAGGTTTTTCTTCAAACAAGTATAATCACAACTGTTTAATCAAACAAATTCTAAACCAGTGGCTATTGATTTCAGGCAGCAATTAAATGATTGGTGAAATCTCTCAGTGAACATAAGTTGAACATAACCTGGGTGTCAGGTACTGTGCTCCTTAAAAACACTTTTATTGAAATTCATATAGAAATTTAGATTAGTGGTTTCCAAATCCTGGCACAGGATAAAGCTTCTTCTACACAAAATGAGAAAAATAGTAACAATAACCCTGCCTCCAAAACTTAATATATTCTACTTAAAAAAATGTTCTTTGTCTTGAGATTGTTGCCCTAGTTTTTAGTGTTAATATAATTTTTCTTTTCTGATATCTATGATGAAATGAGGGTTTTGTGGGTTTTAAAAAAATTATTCCTACTTGACAGAATTCATATTTGTTCATTCTTTGTTAGTTTCTGCACTTTTACTGGGTATTTTTCTAGCTGTCAAAAACCACGGATGTAGACATTCCTATAGCATGTATTGGAAAGGGACCCAACCTTTAGGTTTGTCACTTAAACTGAAGCTAATTACCAACTTTGGGAGATCCCTGGATTCACTATTGATACCACCTCTCTTTAGTAATTTATCGTTCAACTGCAGGGAAAAAAATTAAAAGAAAAAACAAAACAAAACAGTAGCAAACAATTCTAGTCAAATTTTGCAGTGTTAGAATTCTGGGAGAAAAAAGTAAAACTATTTGTTTTTTTCTGGAGAAGTAGAAATTTTTTTTTTACTAGACTAAGGCATTTGAATTTTCTTTGGACTTCAGATCAGGTTGCATTTCCAGCTTACCACCTCTTTATCAGAACTGCTAGTAATTCTGAAACACACAGAATGAGCTGACAGGGACAGCTTTGGAAAGGATGATCCTGAACAGTTGATGCTATGTAACAATTTATATTGGGTCTTTAACTCAATAAATGAATGGCTTTTATGTGCCAGTACTGGGATACAAAGATGAAAAAGACACTGTCCCTGTTTTTAAGAGATTTATAGTTTTGAAGAAGAGATGAAAGCAGATCAGTGCCCCAGAAACTGTCGTAGGGTAGGTAATAGTATGGCGGGCACTGCAGGAGAGACTAGAGTTGGAGCTAGAGTTTAGGAGTGAGAGAAGTTGGAAGTGCCGGCATAGGGTGCTAATACAGAATAAAGACGTAGAGGCGGAGGTAGGACATAGTGGTCCTTTTGGGGAAATCATGAGCGTATTGGGGAAATCATAAGTGTGGGGTGGCGTGAGGTACAGAGGTGTGGTAAGAGAGAAGGCGGAAGAGGCATGTAGCAGAAGTTTAGATGCTTTGTTTAGGAATTTGGACTTTACCCCAAGGATTTACCAGAATGTGTTTGGTGGGGTATGACAGGATAGAAAAGGGTTTTGTATGGTCACAAATACTTCAAATATAGCACTTGAAGTTAAGCAGATATATTTACTGAAGACCTCTCAGGCTCTTCCAAAGGGTAGAATTTTATGACTGTGCGACTGCCGGACGTGTTAGAAGGGCTACCCTCTGACTTTCAGAATGTGGTTTGGGAAGCCGCACCATGCAATGGCAAATCATGAAACGTTTGAAGCAGTAAATTCTCAGCAATCGTGTAATCTAATTCTGCTCTCAACACACTGTGTGCTAGTCCTCATGAGGTACTGTTCAACAAGAATTTTTAACCCCTGCACATTCAAGTTTGTGACCAGATGTTCTGGGAGCTTAGAAAGATCCATGAGATGTTTTATCTGGCTTTCAATAAAAAACCACATGGCTTATCTGTAAATGTTAATCACTCTTTGGCTTGAGGTGAAAGTAATGTAAAAGTGAGGAAGTTGAGGATACACTGGGAGAATTCGGGATGTTCTGGCGATTCTTGTTCAGTGCTGATTTCTGTAAGATGCTTTGTGATAATTCTTCGCTGTAGATTGTTATGTGCTTCTTTTGTCTCGTTTTGGACCAGGATTGTTTCTGACTAGAGTCTTTACACAGGCAGTTCAGGGAGTAAAGAATAACTGGGAAGGGGGAAAGGAGAGAAGAGGAAGGACTATATATATATGATAGCTAGCATAACTGTGCTACTAAGTTCTGTTAGTTCATTGAAAGCAACAGTTAGTGTTTATACTGTACAACCAAGCTTGCAAGCCTATATCTGGTAATCTGAGCAACTACCTTGAAGACAACAATATGCAATGTAAAAAACCATTGTTAATTTCCTATCGTCTTGTTATGAAATTCTGTATCATTTTTATTTTTTATTATTGCCTTTTAAAAATTAAATTAAATTTAAAAAAGAAGAAAACTGTGAAACTGAAACCTTGATTGTTTTTGGAGAACAGGAGTGTCTGATGTTTTATTTGGTCCTCAAATATATTTAAGTTTTGGTAGGTTAAAGTGCAGTCAAGGATATATTCTGCAGGTGTATCCAAGAAATTTAGAGAAAAGTTTTGAAGGTGAAAGAGCAGTTAAAGTCGTATCTGGTGGAACAGAAAGGTCAAGTATACAAACCTAAAGAGTGTTTCAGACTTTTCATTTACATCGCTTCCTACTTTTTCCTCTCGGTGTTGGTGGAAAAAAATTTTTAAGCACTCTTCTAGAATTAAGTTCCATTATTACTTGTTTACTACTTGTTTAGCCATTGTACCTGGTAAGACATAGAATCAGAGTATGCAGCATGGATTGATACCTTACCTGTAGAGTGGATTGGTCAGAGTATATAGAGTTCTGTTGTGTAATTGTCAAGAGCAGTGGTCTTGGAGCCAGAGGGCTTGGGTTCAAACTTTTAATTACTCAATTGCTTAGGATTTTTCCTCCTTTACTTGCTATGAGACTCTAGGGCAGTGATGGCGAACCTTTTAGAACTTCCAACGATAACAAACAGCCTGCTGCCGCACACGTGCCATAGGTTCGCCATGGGTTGTTTGCTGCTTAAGGCAAATTGCACCATCTCCCTAAGCCTTAGTCTCTGTTTTTCAAATGGGAAAATGATAGTGTACATCTTTTAAGGTTGTGAGGGTTAAAAGAGCTAATAAAAGTGAAGTGCTTAAAATAATGCCTGGCACATGCTGAGTGCTTAGCCAACTATTGTCTTTAGGGTCTCTTTACTGTGCTTTTTTTGTAGAATATTTCATCATAGAATAACAACTACAAGGGGCTGGGGATTTAGCTCAGTGGCAAAGCGTCTGCCTGGCAAGCACAAGGTTGTGAGTTCAATTCCTAGTACTGGAAGAAAAACAAAAACAAACAAACAAACAAAAAATAACAATTACAGTAGTAAGTTTTCTAGTCTACATAGGGTCCTTTGGAGAATGACCTGAAAACTGAGTATAAATGGGCTGTGATTTACACAACTTCAACTATAGCAGATATTTGAAACATTTAAATAATACTAGTGACTAATATTTCCTGGGCATATCTATGTGCTATTAGCCAAAAAAAAAAAAAATATTTTTAGCCTGTTGTGGTGGTACATGCGTCTGGGAGACTGAATCACGATGGGCTACTCAGCCAGGAAACTTAGCAACTTAGCAAGACCCTATCTCAAAATAAAAGCATACAACTGGGCTGAGGATGTACTTCAGTGGAAAAGGCCCTGGGTTCAATTTCCAGTACCACAGACCACACGCTTGCACACACACACACACACACACACACACACACACGTTTTGTCAAAACATTTCAGCATAAGAGTATTTTGCAGAGTTAATCCTACTGTCCCATGTCAGAGCCACGTTCACTGTGATTCTGTTGTTCCACGGAAATACAAGATTAGGGTTTGACCTAGCAGGGCATCTGGATGCAAGAGTGCATTGTCTACAGCAGTTTTTCACTTGACGTCTCAGCTATATAGTTTCAGGACAGTGTGTAAGTAATGCTACTTTACATGCATTGTGTGACCTTAGCTGCTTTTTCTGTCATCCTTGTGAATGTTAAAATACTGAGGACTGTATCGAACCCTAACTTTGGAAATGCATTCTTTGTAGAATTGAGAATGAAGAACATTGTGACAGATTATTTTTTTGCATCTTCAGTATAAAAAGAGTAGATTACTCTAATTTTTAAAATTTTTTTTTGGTTTTTCTCCGGTACCGGGAACTGAACTCATGACCTTGCGCTTGCCAGGCAGGCGAGATTACTCTAAAAGTAATCATTGTAGGTGCTCTCCTTTGTTGGTACTGATGTAGCACTATGTCAGCTCTTAAAATGAATAAATAAATGAACCAGTGGGTACATAATTTAAAATTTAAAAAAACTGGGCAAAACTAACGAGCCACTAGATGGAGCTCTGACTATTTGGGTAGAAAACAGGCCAGGCAATCACAGCCTTAAATTACCCAGCCATATCATGCGGGAGGGCCCCCGGTGTAG
Source organism: Chinchilla lanigera (assembly GCF_000276665.1). Taxonomy (NCBI): domain Eukaryota; kingdom Metazoa; phylum Chordata; class Mammalia; order Rodentia; family Chinchillidae; genus Chinchilla; species Chinchilla lanigera. The sequence goes on from NW_004955458.1 coordinate 12,012,358, forward strand.
AATGCATCTTTGTTCCTTGCCTGACCTGCAGGGTGGCATTACCGCCTTTCTTCCTGTGCGCTGGCTTTGACACAGGCCAGATGGCCCGAGGGATCGGTAGGCGCCCAGGCTGCCTGGTACAGCAGTTGATGAAACAGAATAGGAAGACGTTTTACAGTCCGCTGAAGGTCCACAGTGGGACTGCAGCTTTCCTAAGCCATTACATTCACCGCGCACATTTCATTCCTCGCAGAGGAGGGGCTCCAGAAAAAATACCTTTTTATTTATAGTGCTGGGAGGTATAGATCTTTGATCTTTTATTAGTCAGTAGTCTGCTCCAAAAGCGTGCTATCTCCCGCCGCTCTGCAGTCACTCACGGGAACGACATGTTTATTTATGTTTAATGGTTCCTTCAGGCTGAGCGCTGTGGCACTTACCTTCCCTCCCCCTCCCCTTTGTCTCCAGTCGGTGACACAAAAATGTTTTAGTTTTGTAGCGAGTTTAGTTTAGAGAAGTCAGAGTTCAGGCGTGTTAATACAAGCAGATTTCTGTCAGACGTACTCCAGAGTGATTTGGTAAAATATATTGCTGCTTATTATGTGTTTGTTCTTCAAGGAGGTCAGAAGAGTCCAGGAAGGGACTTTGATTTTGGGGTGCAGGGGTGGGTGGGGTGGAGGTGGTGGTCAGGAAATGAGCAAATGTTAATTTTGTATCCATTTTTGGGCATTTGGTGGTTAAAACTACTTAAAATGGTAATTTTAAATAAGATGTAAGAAGTTGACATTAATCTAGTATTTTCCGGTTTCACATGAAGTTAATCTTTACCAGTTGCAATACTGTTACAGAACTTTTATGAAAATCCTAAAAACTAAACTTTTCTCTAGAATTTACTACTCTGCAATTTTGAGATTCTTCCACATGATTCATTTCCAAAGACTTTAGAGAAATGTCTGTGCTTTTAAATGCTAGATCACGAGAATTGTTCACAGAACTTACTTAGAAATTATAAATCATAAAGTTAAATGAAAATTCGTGTGTTCCATGTTTTATTTAAACAGCACTGTTTCTGAAGAGAATTCTCCTAGTTACCCTTAGGTACTTTTTTTTTTACTCTATTAAAAAAAAAGAAATTCTAACAAAAGAAGTGTTTTAATCTTACACTATTTTATAGTCTTCTTGAGGGAGGGAGACTAGCAAAAATTTGCTGGAAGAGTCAATCAACATGGTATAAGGAAAAAATCTGGCTTTGCTGTGAGATGCAACAGGGTTTTCTAATCTTTTCTTCATGGGTTATTTTCTCACTGCCCTTGGACTTCAGAGCCTAGATTTTCTGTCATAAGTATTAGGGGATAAAACCTACCTCCTACATTTATTGTGAGAATTAAATACTACAATTATCTATCTATATCTATATATCTATACAAAGTCCCAGACAGCTCCTGTCACATGGTACAAATTCAGTAAAAGCTAATTCCTTTCACCTATTTTAAACTTCAACTTCTTGGAATATGTGTACACAGATCCCACTGCTATTATATAGTGTGTACTTTATTCATAAACTATAAATAAGCCTGGGTTGAAAGTGAGCCCCTCATCTTAAAAATAGAAATTCGCGTGTGTGAGTGTCCCATTCCAGATACAGCTGTAACTCTAGTCACACTCCGATGATATGTGTAACGTGTGAGATATTTAAATTTGTCTTTTTTTCCTCCTGCTCAGCTCTTGCTCCTGTTCTTGGCCTCTCGTTCCGTTGGTGAAGATATCACAGTGATGTCTGCATTCAACCTGCTGCACTTGGTGACGAAGAGCCAGCCAGTCGCCCTGCGAGCCTGCGGGCTCCCCTCAGGTGCTGCTTGTTCTGTTGTCCGTAGCGAGGGTACTGGGCTGAGCAGGCGTTTTGCTGCAGGACGTGACACACCACCATACCTTGCTGAACTTCGTTTTCTTTCATTTGGACCCCGATTTGAAGACGGAAATTGGTTATAAGTCACCACTCTACTTTGAGTAACATTTATTTCCTCAGTCCTTCCAATTCCTGGAGCCACTGTCTGGTCTCCCTGCCTAATATATAATTGTTACTAATGTTCCATGATATCTTCTTGCTCTTTAATGCACACTACACATCTGCAAATCATAATGTTCATAGACCCTGGCAGTTGTAGTAAGAAATTGCCCCAAATCACACAAAATAGGACATTCATCTTGCTAAAGGGTAATGAAAATGCTTTCATTCCACATGTGGCCTTTCTTTTATGAAAGTAAAATGAACAACTTTAGCATAATGAAGTTACTTCTGTATTATGGTTAAAAAGATGCTCTGCCTAACAATGACACATAAACAGCTACTACAGCATGTGTGAACTGGATCATAAATTAGAATTCTTATGCTTCTTAAGGATGTGATTTTTAAGCATTTAAAGAAGTGAACTGTGGAATTCAGAATTTTCACATGTACATATATATCATAAATTTAATGTTTAAGTATTATTGTGAGAACCATAATGGTCCAGTATTTTATTTCTGTGAATATGATTATCAATATTATTTACATGTTCATTAATGTACATACCTCTGTTATAATATGAGATGGAGAGTTTAATTCTAACTCACTGAACATTTCCTGGTTTTGAACTCTGAGACCAGGCATGTGTTCAGCGGTGAGGATACAGTGGTAGAGAAGGCAAAGCTGCTTTGCTTCCAACAAGTACAAGGTAGAGATGGAAGTGTGTGAGGACCTTGAACCATGTAATGATGCAACTAGCCCAGAGGCATTTACGCCTAGGGTATTAACGGAATTCACAGGAAGATGGGCCTATCTTTTCTTTAGAAGAAGAAATTTTGAAAGCGAGGTAAGGTTTCTGCAGTTTTAGGAGGCTTCCCCGGAGGAGATGGTGCCCGAGGTGGATCCCAAACCCTGAGCAGCTGTTAGCCGCGTGGCCCGGGAGGGAGAAGGGCGTTCTAACGTGCAGACTAGCAGGGCAGAAAAACGAAGGCCTGCGAGAGCTCCGTGTGTCCGAAACATGCAGGTTATTTCCAGTAGGTAGCTTGGAGCGTGAGGGCAGGCGGAAGAGGCGCGGAAGGACACATAGCCAAATTAAAGTACCTCAGTGTTGTAAGTAACGTAAATCTTGGGGAAGGAATGGAAGAACGTGGCTTCCCTGGCATTTAGTGAAGACTTGCTCGAGCGTGCAGGAAGGCCAGTGCTGGTTTTCTAGAAGTGTGTATGCGGGGAGCGGAGATGGCAGTTGGAAGGGGTGAGGTAAGGCATCTGTCTTGAGGCTGTGTTTGAATAGCAAATACACTTATTCTAAAAAGGAGATTTTAGCTCTATTTTTGGTAGCGTGAGGGGCTACTGCGGCTTAGTTCCCGAAGGCGCCAGCCGCTGTTCGCAGTGCCCTCCCGGCCCGCGGTGCCCTGCGCAGACGCCGTGTAGGGCTGTGGAGGAGGGTGAGGCGGGGGGTGTGGGCAGGCCCGAGAGCCTTTGCACGGCCCTGCAGTGGGTTTAAGGACAGGGCAGGGGCTGGATTACATCTGGAGGGAGTCCCGGGGTAGGACTGACAAGGCTTATCTGCTGCACCGTCTATGAGCTTGAAGAATGGCAACCAGTGTGGTCCTGGTGCCATGTGGGACGTTTTCACGGCTGTGTAGTATGTACTAGGGTGGGGCTAAGGAAAGGTACTTAGTCTATAGGGGCGCTGGCAATGATAGAGTGTTCCTAGCACAGTTCTTGTAATGTGGGTTTGCTGTACATAGAGGGAGCTAAGTGTTTACAGAAACAACTTATTAAGAATGTGTCCTTGAGACCCGACATTCATGAATCTAAAATTTTCACATGAAATTGTTTAAATAAAATAAATAAATATTTTAGCCAGGCATGGTGGCACACAGTGATAACCTTAGCACATAGGGAGAGTGAGGCAGGAAGATCCTAAGTTTGAGCCCAGCCCGGGCAACTTAGTGTGACTCTGTTTCAAAATAAGAAAGGACTTGTAGTTCTGTGAAGGCCTTGGGTTCAATCCCTTGTAAAACACACACACACACACACAGGGAGAGAGAGAGAGAGAGAGAGAGAGAGAGAGAGAGAGAGAGAGAGAGACAGAGAAAGTCTTTACATTTTGATAACAAAACGATCCAAAGATACATTCCACAAAGCTGATAGTTTTCTCTTGGTTTACAGAGTATGACAACAGCGCCTACCTGCAAGGGCTGCTGGGAGAATGTGATTTACTCCGATGCGGGCAGTGGTTGGAGAACTGGTTGACTTGAAGTAGACACCACTTGTCTTCACTAAGTTCACTGTAGAAATACGTGTGTACATCCAAATAGATTTGTATTTCTCCAAAAAAACAGACTTTCAGAAACATTTAAATATGTCCCATCTTTCATTTAACTACTTTGATTTTAATAAGAACCACAAAAATGCTGTTTGAGAAATAACCACCTCAATCTATTGTTTTGATTGCTTTATTTTATGTATACATCCTACTGACGACACAATTTTTATTTTATTCTCACACTCCAGTATTGACAAAAACTCAGAGAAGCTCTGCGTCTTTCTTACAGAGGGCTGGCAGACCTCTTCTAATATGGCAAATGAATTGCTAGAAGAATATTCCCTAATTCCTTAACCATTCAGGTACCACTTAATTTTTAAAGGGTTGTAAAAGTCATTCTTCTAAGGCTTACATACTTTACCACTTGATTATTAACAAAATTTTTATTGTTTATTTCTCTAACAGAATTTTACCCTTGTATGTATAGAAATGTTGAAGAAATTATATTCAACCATAATGAGAGAAACTACTTAAACTTTGAAATATAAAAGTGACCTTGAAATGAGAATTCTAGTCTTTATTACTTTGTACAGGTAGGGAGAGAAGAAACCAAAATTGGAGATACAGGAAATTAAGGTTAAAGTTTGAAGTCATGGTTTAATTTACTGTTCCCTGGTCAAAACCCAATTACAACAGAAATCTCCAAAAATAAAAAAGATCTCTTTTCCCAGGCTAGTGCCTGTTAATTTTGAGTATTATTCAATATGAAGTAATTCCAGAACTGAAAAAATATTTGGAGCAGGCTCTTAAAGTTGATTATGACTGGATTGACCTGTATGAAGGTCATATCCCAAAAGAGTAATCTATCATTTTTCAGCTTTGACTTCCTTTACTTTTTATTTTTAATAAAGCATAATTTTAATGTAGAGCTTATTAAGTGCGTCTGAGTTATGGTTCACTCATGTTTGTCATTAGAGGTAATTTTTTCCTTTCAGAATTTCCTCTTAATTTCCTATAACAGTTTCTTTTAAGTATTAAAAAGAGCACTGGAAGAGGAGTCAGAAAACAACCACCACAGCTCTGTCATTAACTTGTGCGACCTTGAGGAAGTCAGCAAACCTCTCCAGATCTCAGTCTTGTCATCTTTAAAATGAAACATTAAAATTAGATAATCTATTCAGTTCTGAAATTTCTTGATTGTATTAACTGCCATTTACTTTCACGTTTGGCCTTAGGTTAATTACCTCCTAATACTCAGTACTAATGAACGATGCAGACTTAACAGAAAAGCCTGCCGGGTGGTGATGGGAGGGTAGAAATATTTTCTATTGGAACATTAGGACTTCTGGTTGCTAAATTAAGAATAAAGCAGTATCTAACGAGGGATTAGGCAGCACCGTTTTACTCGTGGCTTTAGTGTTAGATAAAAATTCGTTGTAATTCTAGCCTACACTAGATACCACGGTAGTTTCTGGCCAAGTGAAGGTATTTGTGTAAGTAGTACAATATAGAGTGAAGTGTACTTTTTTCTAAGCTCATGTACATAACATGTGGTTGCGACTCTGACTTTACTTCAGGGGCCTATTTGGCAATCTATGAATTGAAGACCAACGTGGATGTTCTGTGACTTTTAATAATATTATATCATAATATTCAAATGGGTGAATTAGAGATCTTAAAAGAGGGATTTTGCAAAGAGGGTCTGAAAGTCATCTGTAACAAGTAGAACTCTTACGAATTGGAGCTCGTGGCTGCAGAGATTAGCACAGTGCCTGGCACTTAATAAATATTTATTAAATGAATAAATGAACATTTAGAAAGTTTATATGTAGGTGAAGTCATAACTAACAGAGAGTACAAATTTATCTGAGATTCCTTTATATGGGGAGAGTAAAAGTAAAGTCCCTAGTTTAGTTGGCTTTAAATTTATTTTAAAAACAGTTTCTCTTTTTTCACTTTATTGTGTTAATACATTACAGTGGAGGTCTTAGATATAAATCGCATTCTAGCTAAACAGATAATAAAAAGTGGTTAACACAGATACAGAATATATTATCCAGAAGGGCTCTTATTTTGCTTCTCAGTTTTGATGATAAATTAACTGAGGAAGTGAATAAGTGCTTTTTTTTTTTCTTTGAGACAGGATGTCATTAGACAGTTCAGACTGGCCTTGGACTTGGTAAGTTGCCCAGGCTGGCCTTGAACTTGTGATTCTTTTACTTCAGCCTCCCAAGTAATGGGATTACAGATGTGTGTCACCCTGCCTGGCTCAATAGTTCCATAAGTACATATTATTTTTATCAGGAGAATTAAGAACTCTGGATGATTTTTTGACAGTCTGTTAGATCAAATTAATATTGTTTTGTCCTTTCAATTCTCCATTTTAAAAAAGAAGTAGTACATACATGTTTCAAAGCAACACCTATCAGCAAAAAATACTTCCTCAAGTCTGAACTGACAGAAGTTCTTTAGTAGCAACTAATGTCGCTGTTAACACTACTTTAAAGAGTAACTGAACTGGGCAGTATTCTGTCCACTTCCTGAAGAGATTAATTATCGGTATCAGTTTTTTAAAAACCTTTTGGGTTATGAAAATATGGGTCACTTCTATAGTTCTTTGATGAAAACCATGACGGTCCTATTAGAAAAATAGGTGTGCAGGCCCTAAGCATACTTTTCCAAATAATTGCAAGGTTTTTTTCTTTAGATCCTCTGAAGTTTTTCAGGGAGGACTCTTCAGGGTTCAGAACTGCTATCCTAACGTACTGTTCCCTGGTCAAAACCAGTTACAGTGAATCGAATGTAAAAACGGATCAGAACGTGGTATTTCTTATTTATTTATTTATTTATTTATTTATTTATTTAATTTTAAAGAGTAAAAGGAGGATAACATAATAATAGGGGGGCTTACCAAATTACAGACAAAGCGGTAGGAAATTATCAACGGTTATTATTAAAACGTAGTATTTCTGATTGGCGTATTCGTGTCACCAAAAGAACTGTCTCGTGTGCCCTGATGAAAGCCCTCAGCTCTCCAGCTCCACCACTCTGTGTTCCTCTTACCTAAATTATTTGCTTATAAAAAGTGCCTTAGGAAGGATATTCTTAAAAAGGGAAAAAAATTTTAAAAGCAGACACACATTTTCAACTCGTAATTCACAAAGTCATTTGAAGTTAGTCGGTGGCGTGATATCCGCTTCTCCCACTAGATGGCACTAGTTTTACATACTTTCCCAGCACGGAGACACACTGAGATTCCATAGGTGCACTGTGAAAACGTAAAAGTCTATGAAGAATATCCAGTTAGAAACGTGTGGGTTTGCAGACCACAGCTTTTCTGCTCATGTTCTGTTCAAACAATATTTGTAGAGTGAAAACCGTTTTCCATTTTCAATAGGATTCCGACTCCTTCTACTTGGACATCTCATTGAAATTGTCTTTCATGTGTAGACTTTCTATACACTAAAACAAATTTTCATAAATTACCTTATCTTGTATCCAAATAGCTTATTTAACAGTAATTTATAGCTTTATATGCAGCTAAATTTTCTTCAGCAGACCACCCAAGAATTAAAGAAAAATTTACATTTTGTTTTGCTATGTTTCGAATTTTTATAGAATCTTGAAAATGTTATTAGTTTAACATGTTGAAGCATGGGATGGTGGTTTTTTTTTTTGCATGAATGAAAGTATTTTAGGAAACTAAGAAAAATATATTTAAAATGTTGATTAATGAGTATGCTGATGCAGCAATATTTTTTTCTAAAACAAAATGTTTTTGTAGCTTTATGATAGACTACAGCTTTATTTAATGTTGAAAAGTTATCGTGCAGTATCTAATTACCAGATGATTTTTACAAATTATTTGTGGACAACGACTATTAGTCAGTGCTAAGTTGTTATAGAATGTTATATCTGGTATAAGATGTTAGGCATATGGTTTACTAAATGTGGGCTTTCTTAAGTTGTGGTTAAATATCCAATAAATTGTTAATATTATTCATTAGAATTATAAATGCATAGCAATATCTAATAGCAATATGATTAAAATGGGTATGAGCAAAAATGAAAGAAATCTTAATTTAGTTTGAGAAATGCAGTGGTTAATTAACAATGATTGTATAGAATAGAAAACATATTACTAGTTCTGAAAACATAATTCTACAGGAATAGAATAGCTAGACAGCATGGACTTTGGGGAATCACACAAGTAGTTAGATGTTCATCTACACATGCTCACTATAGTGTTATTTAGTAGATCATCGAAAGATTTATTCAAATGAGCTGACTTTTGTTTAAGACACAAGTTTAAGGAACGAATGAGCCATGAGTGACATTTCATAAAGACTCACTAACATTGAAGATAGATATTTGATGAATTTTTATTATTCTTTCCTACTTTATAGCTTCAACTCACCTAAATATTTCACCAGAGATTTAATTCCTTATGATTTCTTTTGCTAGGTATACTTTAATTTAAAATTCTCTAAAATAAATTTTATTGAGAGCTAATGCAAATTATCTCTAACTACTTTTTGTGCTTTCACATTTGAAACCAAGTATTTGGTTGAAAATTTAAAACTCCAATTTTATTTAAATTTCCTGGTTTTTCTTCTTTTGATTAGTATGTTTCTACTTGTACTAGTAATTTTCAAATATACGTTATAAAAATGTACCATGAAATGTGAAACTGTCAGTTATTTAATTCACTTATAAGAGCTATACACTTATACAGTTTAAATTTAGTTAATAAATTTTATGATAAGCATTTCTTTAAGTATATTTATTATATTCATACATAATTGTAAACAAAAATGAGATGTTTATTTAAATGATTAGATTATTTAAATTTTAAGCAAGCAAAAGCTAGAGTTCTATAATCATAGTTTTGTAAGGTTTTGCTTCTCTACAGAAATGCACATTGGGTCAGAAGGATATTCATATTATTTATTTCTTGTTTTATTTCATTTTATTAATATTCTAATATTTTTGCACAATTTTAGATAATATCAAAGTAAGTTTCAGGGCTTCCATATTATTAACATAGATGAAGAAATAGAGTATAAATTTACCCTTTACACAGTATTTGCTATTTGCTTCTACCACCAATTTGTTTTCTCACCTCAGGAATTGTATGTCTTTGATTGCTCTTCTTCATCTGTAAAAATTATGTAACAGTCTTGTCAAACCTTTTACAGTTAGAAATGACTTGTAGGTATTACGTTAGTTGACATTTCTCCAAAACGTTGCCTTTGAAACCTTAGTTCCTTGCTGTACGGAGAAGAGACTGAAAAAAGCATTTGGGAGAGGACATGAAGTAAATCTAGGAAAGGCGCGTAGGCAAAATCTATTTCTATTTAGGACGTTCTTGGTTCCCACAAAGTAAACTCCAGAAATTCAGAGACTTTTGTCTGTTTAGTTCATTGCTACACCTCTGCTAAGACCACTGAGTCTGTCACGTAATACATGTTCAATAAAGATTTGTTGAAAGAACGAATGGCTGTGCATAAGTCACATCATCTTATGTATCAAAATAATGCTACGGATAAAAAATGGGATCTCTGTCTTTAAGAAGTGTATATTCTGGTGTATATTTGGGTCCACATTTTATTATCTGTAGGATGAAAGGGTCATATGTTCGGGAGTTTTATGAGTCTATAGAAACTCTTTTTTGTTTCACCATGGAGGCGGGGAATAGAAGTGAGAAGATTGTGGTTCTTTTTGTCCCAAATGACAGACCGGTGTCTTGAGATGAGATTTCACACTGTGACAGCTTCTCTGAAGACCACTAAAGGAATGTGTAGATAGGATTAGCAAGGTGTGGTAGGTGAGAGATGGGAGGATAGGGATGGGAATGGGCTATGGTCACATCGTAATAAACAAAGGACACAGAATACCCCATTGTGTCAAGAGAGAAGTATAATGAATACATAAATTAATGGAGAAAAGATGCAGACAAGAGATCCTGGCTTGCATTCATCAGGTGTGTGACCCTTATCAACTTCTTCAGGTCTTTATTTTGTCTTGCGGTTTTGGACTAGAAGTTGTTTTTTCCCAAATTATAATCTGAAGAACACTAGTTCTATTACTTACCCTGTAAAACAAATCTCTTCATCAAACTGAAAAACTGTAATTCATTCATATTTCATCAATTCTTAGATACACCTTTTATATGTTGGTGTATTGGTAATCAGGATGTAGTTAAAAATCATCACGATAGCAAAACTACATCATAGTTGGGCAACTTTTTCCTTCTTTTCTAGTGGAGCGTGAAATAACGGTATTTCAGAACACCACACGTTTAAAAGTGCACATCCATATAAGACACTTTGGAGAAGGTCTGCATCAAGAAGTACGTATGGGGTAGCGTTTCCCCCTCTGATTCTACTATCAGATCCTTCCCCCTTGTTCCCCAAGAGGAGGACACTCTTAGCATCTTTTTTCAGAATCCGTGTTTTGCCAAATACTTTTTGGAGAAATACTGGACTAGGTAATCTTAAAGTCTTAAATGTAGAGAATTAATATTAGTCATAGTAAACGTATTTGGATGTGGCACCCTTGACAGGTAATAAAGGACTGAAGAGTAATTTCTTTCTATCATTTTTTCTTATTTCACTGATTTGTTAAGCAAATGTTATTGTTACAGATTTTTTATATTAAAGAAAAAAAGATACAGAATTTCAAAACAAGGTGACAGGAAATTAACAGTGGCTGTTCTATTGCATATTGTTATCTTTAAAGTAGTTGCTCAGATTACCAGATACAGATATGCAAAATTGATCAGGCAATATAAGCACTAACTGTTCCCTTCAATGGATTAATAGAAATTAGTAGTGCAGTTATCTTAGCTATCTTGTGTATATATACATATCTTTTTTTTCTTTTCTTTAGGTTCTAAGAAACACAACTAAAGGCATTTAAACAAACATCTTTTAAGAGGATTTCAATAGCAATAATTAAAATCTAAAATTGAATAAACACAACATATACTGTGTAGGCCTTTCCCTTACCCGGGCCCATTGCTGGGTGCTGCGTGTGCGAAGATGAGTTAAACATTTATGAGCATTGTTCAAGGAGATGCTGAGTAACTGAGGGGAGGCCTGAGGGCTTTTCTTGAGCTATCAGGGTAAAAGGGAAAGGTTTAATATTGTGGGTCAGATTTTCCATCCGGAATCTCTCAGGTTTTTCTAGAATGTGCAGACTCAGATTCACGGAGTGCCGGGTGCAGCCTTGCGTTTGGTCTGTTGGGCCTAGACTGGAAATTTGCTGTGGGCCACAATATAATTCCGGAAATTTGTGAAGCTGAGTTTGAACAATCTCGATTCTGCTCTCTCTGAAATGAAGGACGCTAAGTGTCACGTCTCGATAAAGTTCTGCGTGATAGCAAGGGAGGCTCTTTTCTTCCCTTGTTGTGGGTGGCGCCTCTCAGCTCCTCAGCAGTCCCCGCGCCCCAGAGGAGGAAGGAGGGTGGAAGGGAGAGATTTTCTTCCTTCTCCCAAATCTTTTTGATTGCATGTGAAATGTAGAATGGAAATGAGCCTGTCTGTTTTTAATTTTTTTTCTGCATGGGCTATGATGTTCTAGTGAAGACCCATACTAAAAAAAAAAAAAAAATTAAAAACAGGGGACTCCGACTTTGTCAGACATTTCACATGCAATCAGATAGAACTGAAGTTAAGTGACTTTCTCTTCCACTGTTGTCACGTGAGCATGGCAATGCTTTAAACAGTTCTCTTTTTACTTCTCTGCTGTTTGGAGGTAAACATGTTTTGAATATTTCTCTGAACTCTAAGCTTTGTGGTCCACATTAGCATAAAAATCATTGCTCTCAAAATTTGCATTAAATTTTGAAGAGCTCATAAAGTGCTCCTTTGTGCTTTCTGGTACTTAATGCTGATAAAATGACTACTACACATGAATTCAACAATTTAAAATTTGTAATATGTAAGTAAAGGAAATGTAAAACATGGCTTGTATCTTCAAGTCATTCAGGTGAGCGGTTATGAATGTTTCATTAGGATGAATGTAGAGGTAACCTTCTCTGTTATCTGTTAAGAAAATCATTCAGCGTCTCAAAAGACATTCAGTTCTACGAAGGCTAAATTTTAAAGTCCTATTGAACTTTAACAACTTGCAAAATACATTTACAATTTCATTGTCTTTCAATGAGAAAACAAAACATTTGCACATCTCTTCCTTAATTATAAGCCTGCCTTCTTGCTCAGATCCTTAATTTTTCTTTTTGCAAATCTGAATCTTTTTTCTTTGTTTTGCTTTTTATAATTATCTGACACAGTTTATTTTCAACAGGACACGATGCTCCCCACCTTGTACAGATTTGCTCACACTGCACCTATCAGATGGAATTCTCTTCCTTATTGGATCTTGTTAGACATTCTGACCCTGTAGATGCGGTTTTATAAACATCTGAGTTTTCTATTTTCCAGCCATGACGGAACATGGTCAGTCTAGGTGGGTACATTTTAAGAGTGTTAGTGTCCTCTTTGTAAGTCTCTTCACACAAAACTGCTCACGCCCTTACTGTAAGACTTTACCTTGTAGGAATCGCCTTATCTCTCTGTGTGTTTCCCTAGATCAGGAACCTTCTTCTTTTTTTAACTTTTCAGTGCTTAGCTCAGTTCTTGATTCCCCTTAGATGTTTAATAAACAGTGTTTACAAAGTATGAATTAACACTGTACTCAACAGTTTATGTCTTCCAAGAATTTACAGTGTGTTTGGGAAAGTAGAGCAGAAACAACTGAAGGTGTTGAGGTTAACCGCACAACACCATATTTTCCCATAGAAATACTATTTTGCAAGGTAAATACATCAGTCCTAAGGGTGGTATAGGGGTGAAGTTAGTAGGCTATGTAGAGGTGAGAGGAAATTTTGCTTGAAATGTCTTTGGAGTTTATCTACTCATGATTTCAATGTAGAACGAGAAGACTCATTTTATCATTCAACTAGCAACCACAGAAACATGTGGTATTGTTTACCTCAAGAAATTTAAAATAGTTTGTCGCCTTGGCATGCTTCTAGAGCCCACTGGTGTTAATTAGAACTCTGTGCATGCATCCATAGAATATAACGAAAACTGATTTTTAGAATAATTTGATGTGACGTAATAGAAAAGGAGTGAGAATGCATGAAATGGGAATTATGACAAAAATATAATTTTTGTCACATATGGAAAAGGAAGAAAATCATTTTCTTACAGAGAAATATGTTTCTCCGAGAGACATGTGTTGTCTGTATGTTATATTCTGGGTTTGGAACACAGCGGAAATTAAGCTGAGGCTAAAAGTGAAAACTAAGAATGTTTCAAAAATACAAGTTTAATTGAGGTGCTGATTTTGTAGTTTCTTTACCTCTGCGTGTCCCTGCCATTGTCTAGAGGATTACTCTGAAGAGAAGAGTTATGAAAGTGTTTCAGAAAGGTAAAAGCGTTCTTTGGCCAATGCTCTGTACTCCTCCAAAATTCCTCACCAAAACATCTCGAGTATCCTCTTACACACGGCTCCAGGTTGCGAGTGATAGTCTCGTCTAAATGAGATGACATTAAGGAGACAAAGCGAATTAGTAGAGTCTACACGCTGAATGTATATTCCAGGGTCAGGCAGGCAAACCCTCTCTCAGAGCTGTCTTGAGGATAGCTCCATGCCAAAAGGACATCCACTAAGATTTCTCTTGGAAGTAAAAAAGGGTACGCTGTCTGCATGAAGATATATCGTTGTAAATTTCCTGGTTTAAAAGCATATTCTTTGTCTGTTGAAACTGTTGCTTGTCTACCCCATTCATGTTCAGGTTTTCACATCTGCTTTCAAGTTCCCATCTCTGTTTCTGCCACTGGCGTGTGAACTTCTTGGTGTTTTCACCTCTCGTATTAGACATTTCCTCTGTGGGTTCAAAAAGTTCTTTCCCCAACAGCAGCCAACCACCTTCTCCTCCTTACTCAGGACTTTGCTCGAGTGTCACCTTTCTGAGTGAGACCCGCCTTGGTCACTCCTTGCTTCGAGCACCCTCAGTCCTAGTGCCCGTCCTGTCCCCGGCTTGCTTTTCACTCTTCCTGTATCTCACCACCTGCTGTGGGACTCTACAACTTGTTTCCTAATTGTCTTTGTGTTTCGCCTGTCTTCCTTTACCCGTTTTCGAAGGGGAACTCTATGAACGTAGTATCTTTGTTTTGTTCTGTGCTGTATACAAAGTACTTAGAAAAATACCATCACATAGTAGGTACTCAATAAACAATTATTGAATGACTGAATAAATATATTTTACTTAACATATTACCTCGCACTCTAAACACCCAGCATTTCTGAGAGCTTATAAAAGGAAGAAGTCGTCTTGGGTCAGTGGTCCTCAAAGTAAGACCTGCAGCCTCAGGTTTGTGGAGACCTGAAGCATTAACTAAGGTGTCCTTAACATTTTAAATTGGATGTTACTCTCAGGAACTGTTTTCCTACTGTACCCTGAGATAAAAATTGGAAGAACTGAATATGCTTCTATAGGTAAGGAATTTCTCTTCCCCTTGTGCTTTGTAAGTTTTTAAAATGACTTTATTGAATTACTAGGATGCAGACAAATAAGCACAAAACAAGATTCAGGATACATATTTCACCTTTTATGTAAAAATAAACTAGATTTAGATTTATACATTCTCCCTTATATTAAGTTCATTCTCATGTAGAAGTTACAACACTGGAAATTTATTCAGTTTTCCAATATGAGAAACTAATAACTAATTGAAAGGTAACATTTTTAGGGAAAATTAAAGCATACTTTAATTTTATACCATCTTTAAATGTAGCAGCCAGATAGTTCAACATTAACTTTACTGTTTTAACCTAGTAAACTCAAAGCTACAACAGATATTTTTCTCTCTTATTCATTTATTAGCTGAGGAAAATATTTAATAGTTTTGTTGTTTTTGATCCTACATTCAAAGTTAAAGTTGTAGAATCTTTAGGTTTTGTTTTGTCTTGATTTTTTCACAGTGAAATATAAAATTTATGACTTAAAAGTGCTCTAAGTATTTAGGTAACAGATCTGATTTACTTCTTAACAGGAAGTTAAAAAGCCTTTCAACATTTTATAGACTTTGTGAGAATCTCGCACGGGCCTTGCCTCTGACCCTTGGTGGAAGAATGGCTGTAAGGGAAACAGACATTAGCTAATGGCCCAAAGCATTTACTTTCCTGGATGTCTTACAGTGATTATTACTTTCAAGCTTATTATGTTGTTATTGGTGGTAGTCTTTAAAGCTGACAGTTATTGCATAACTTGAAGAGAAAGAAGAGTTGTACATATTTTTTTCTGATGAAATACTGATGATACGTGATACATGATTATGGACTTTGCAATCAAACAGCTTCAGGTCTGAGTTAGCATGTGTATTTACATAGTTATGTTATAACCTCTGTGAGTCTCAGTATCTGTAAAATGGGCACGACAGCTACCTTCTTGAATTGTACACCAAAATATGTTCTTAGCACATAACAGAACTCAAATTTTAATTTTATTTTTATCCTTCACTCCCTGTCTTTACTATTTTTTTGAAGATACCATGTGAGGAAAATACTGGTTTGAGGGAATTATTATAGAAAAATAACTACCAACAAAATACTAAAACACTCCAAGTACCTGACTTGGCTGCTTTTCAAAATTCAACTTTAACTTTAAAAGTCAGTGTAACCAGCAAGCTAACATGATCCTACATTTCCTCGGTGTTTGGTAAGTGCTCATTGGTGCCATCCTCACGTCCGACCTGTAAGGGTGGCAACACATAGAGCAGTTGACTTGTCTGAGGTCACAAGGTTGGAAGGCAGGCAGAAGCAGAATCGGTGTAAGTTTAGTTCCACATCCAGCTTCCCAATGAAGTTTCAAAACAGTTCTGCTTTGAGGAAACAACACGGAACAATCGTTTGTATGAAAGGAGACTTGGGGCATATTTCGGCGTAGAAATGCCTTTGGATAGAGTTCAAGATAGATCTGAGGTATACCAAATTATTCTGTAGGGAATGGGTTATGAGAAACATCAAACGGGCAGTATTAACTCCCCAAATATTCTTGAGTTGCATGTGAATGCACACTCGTTCACTTGTGCTTCAAAATACACTAGTAAGCATTTAAATAAAGGGAAACATCTTTCCCCAACATACTTCTAAGCCAATTTAGAGGTCATTGAACAGATATCATATAATACTAATGTGAAATTACCTTGTGTAATAAGAAAATTACAGTACCTAAATAAAGATAGTAAAGGGAAACCATCCAATGAATTACCCTCGAATTTCAAAATGAAATGATGTCTTCAAAATTAACAGTGGCACCATACGACTTTAGAAAAGTGAGTCTGGTAGGGAGCAGGGAAATCAGAGACAAAAGCGAAGCTTTTCTGTGTTTATGCCAAATTTTGGTTATGCTGGAGGGCTAGTGTAATAGTATAGCTTTCAATTGTCCAAGACCCATATTACTATTAAATTGTGTGGCAAGGCATTTATTAAAATCTAACTTCTTATTGAGTTGTTTAATAGAAAATCACAATCATTGTTTCTAGTGTATATGTACTTCCTCTTAATATTAGCTACTCTTTAAAAGCTAATTATTTTGAGAACATAGTATGACCAAAGCCTAAAAATGTATGAAGTTTGACAACTTTAAATAACCACTAGCATTTCCTAGAGAACAAACCTCACTTACAGTTAGGAAACAATATTTATATGTAAGGTTGAAAAGCCAGGATGTAAGAAAATTTTGCTAATTTGGAAGATGACCTTTGAGTGCACCAAAACCAAATAATTTGTAGGCTATGACATAGGGCGCATTCCTACAAAATTTGTGTGAATACAGCTTTAGCGGTTCTTGAAAGACAAACAAAGAAAGCTGGAATGAAATCTTTATTCCCCTCCCAAGTAAGACTCAGACTAACAAAAGTGTACAGCAGCACCCATTCAAGGCTTACCATTCAGATGGGGTCTTTGTAGCATAGTTAATGAGATGGTTCATAGTGGAAAACAGTCTGTTTTTAAGACTGTTTAGATCAAAAGTAATTTCTAATCTATGAAATAAAGTCTCTTCAATGCCCTTCATTCACCAGGAAAGCTTTTATGTTTGTATTATTTACTTCAATCAGATGTTTTCAATTTTACCTTTTTCTTTGTGCAAATAGTTGATATGGTTCATCAATACTGACCAACAGCTTTATTCTTTTTATTCAAAAGAGAGAGAGAGAGAGGGAGAGAGAAGGAGAGAGAGAGAGGGAGAGAGGGAGAAGGAATGAAAAAGAGAGAAACATCTTTGCCTAAACAATTTGCAACCATCTGTGCTTTAAGCTACTTTTTATGAACACTCCTTAGTAAATGACTCAAGGTAAAAAAGCAGAAAAGCATCCAATGTTAGGAAATTGCAATCCAATACCATGTAATTTAAACCTGCAGTTGCTTCTCTTGTACTAAATGACATACAGATGGGTAGCTTAGTTCTCTCAGCCTTGAGAACACAATTGGTCTTTTTGTATGAATGAACATATATTAGCAAAAATATTTGGGACAGAACTGTTTTATTCTCATTGTCCAAATTTTAATTATCTGTGCCATTGGGAAGAATAATTTTAACCAAGACATATGCCACGTTATGTTTGCAATTAATGAGTTTGTGAGAAAATTAACCAAGATACATTTCTAACAAATCAAAACAAAGTAGATTTCAAGAAGTCTGTAGTAGATTGAGCACCGTCAACTGTTTAAGAAAGAGCTATGCTTCATTCAAGATGTTGAGAGGCTTATTCCACTAGAACAAACATTTCCTAGGGAAACATTTCTACCTACTCCCTAGACAACAGTAAAAATGTAGATAGTAGGTGTTTAGATAAATCCTGGTGTAACATGGGGCCCAGTGAGCTGAAGGACCCTTGTGCTGTTTGCACTGAGCCAGCTGGTCCTGTGGCCCCTTCCGGGCCAGGAAGGGCCAGGGCATGTCGCGGGAGGTCAGCAGAAGTGCTGTTTGATGCCCGCAGGCCTGCACCTCTGTGCTTGGCTCTGATTTGTTCTTTTCCTGTCTCTGTGTTTTCTGGTCGAGAATCAGCCTCCCTGTCTTGGTGGCCCTAATTCTGGAAGCTGATACCCTCTGCAGTCCCACAGTCCGGATAACTGGTCAGCTAATTTTTTCCAACTTCAGTAATTTCATATTCGATGACATTAGGCACCTTGAAAGTAAAAGAAGTAAGAAGTATTTCCACCCCTAAATCGTATTTCTTTGTATTTCAAAAGAAGTTGAATTTAATATTCAGGAAACTAAGCAAGCTTTCTCCTAGAAACATCAAAAGATGGTGCGAAATCTTTACATTTAGGACAGTCTACAAGCTCCTTTTGCAGCGTGATGGATGGCAAAGAAAAGTAATTTTACTGCAGTCAGTAATGGTTGCCCGGTCCCAGAGTTTTATTTTGTTTCAATCATTTGTGCAGGTAAAATAAAATACCACACATAAACAGGTGTTGGCTGAACATTTTACTACAGTCTTATAGGTTGAAATAAAACCTACCATTGGTATTAGAGTCACATTAAAATTATTTCACCGTTCAGATACACTCAATCAGTACAATCCTTCTAGATATACTTTGTAAAAAGAAAATGTAAGTCTTTAAATAAAATCACATTTACTTTTTCTTTTTCCCTTTGTTTTTCTTCCTGTTTTTCTCACTCTTTATTTGAAATTCTTTGAATCCGCATTAGTTTAAAATGCCTTCTCCTGTAGTGTACCGAAAGTTCCTCGCTGCCTGTTTAACATGGGGATACACACTCTTTAAAGGAAATTTCATTTCCAAAGATGCACAGAACCTAGTGAAATGTCTGATGGAATCACAGAGAAAAGCAATCCCTAATTTTAGAGAATATGTGTTTAGAGTTCCCAGAAGAACAAATAAGGTAGGGCTGGGGATATAGCTCAGCGGCACAAGCGCCTGCCTGGCAAGCACAAGGTCCTGAGTTTGATTCCCGGTACCAAAAAAAGACGAAGAAACAAACAAACAAGAAAAGCAAAAACAAGTAAGGTAGAGTTAGTTAGATCATCCCTAACGGAAACGATAACGGTTTCAAGCTATTCCATCAAGTTGCAAAATTGCTCAATGTACAGTTAACGTTTTAACTAACATGCCCATCATTTTATATACACACTGTAAATAATTGTGGATAGGTTATGTTTTTAATTCATTTCTTTAAAAAGGAGTTTCAGGGTGTTGGGAGGCAAATATGATGTACCGCCATCTTGCAAACGTTCCGTCAGTTTTTAGCTGTTCATGCTAGCAGCTTTGGCTGTAGCACATTGTCACTGTTCAGTGGGTTGTAGGAAACATTCTTTTTAAACTTAGAGAAATAATCAGCTGCAGTTCAGGTAAGATTTTCTAGCGCCTTTGGGACTGGCCTGATCATTGACAAGTGAGTGTAGAGGTTGTGTGGTGGCGGCCGGCCAAAGCAATTATTTAGGATTCAAGCTAAAAAGCCTCCTTCTTCCATATCCTCTCTCTTTCCAGGGTCATGTAGGGATAAAAAGAACTGTAAGGTGGTCTTCTCCCAGCAGGAGCTGAGGAAGCGGCTCACACCCCTGCAGTACCATGTCACTCAGGAGAAAGGAACTGAAAGGTAAGGTGAGCGGTGATGAAAGTCATTAAGCAAGAGCTTGCTCCTCCGTGCCTCCACCTTTGAATCCTCTTCTCTGCCAGTTAAAGAATTCTGTCCTTATTTGCTAAAGTCTGTAAGTGAGTGTCCTTGCAAAGATCAAAAACAGCATTGTTTAGGTACAGACCAAGTTTTATTTGTTCTTCCCTCCACTTAATGAACACTATCTTGTGTAAAGTCGCAAGGCTTTTGCTAAGGGCCTGTGTTTAGTTTACTACAAAATGTGTGGAAGTAATAGCGACTTAGGTACATTTTCTGGGAAGACATCACAGTAAGCACACCATGAAGGACATGGAGCTATGCCAGGATGCTGAGATTCTGAAGGTGGCCATTGTAAGAATAGACGTTTTGGCTGCAGAAAGAAGGTAGCATAATTTAGTTCCTTTCTACCCCCTCCGATTTCTTTTTGAAGCACATGTGGAGAAAGTATTTATTGCCTCATTTGTGGTTGGAATGTCAAAAATTTTCAATAACTGCCCTCACATGGCTCTGGTCCTTGGAACTTCGCCCTAAGTCCTGAAAAAAGAGTTTGTTCACTTCCAAGACTGTTGTTAGTGAATAAAGTCTCTCTCAGCTGATTCCAGCGCAAAAGTAAGTTGCCAAGGTGCAATGATTTTGTTGTCTAATTTATACCGTGGAGCTTGGCATATGCCTGCAACTTACCTCTGATCCACATTTATTAATGATGTAACTTCGTGTTTTCATTCATGACTTGAAAAGAGCTCTTTACTACACATGGGATCTTTGTTAACAGACAGCATGTTCTTCCTGTTACAGTACCTACTGTTTACTGAATTTACCAAATGTTGAATCTCTGACAAAGTCTACCTTCACTGTACGATGAGCTAGTGGTGGACTTCAGTCTCAGCTCAGAAGGACTTTTGCTCGTTCTGTTGTATACATGACTAGCAAAATGATTTAATGCACACAAACAACCAGAGATTAGGTCATTCTTAAAAATGCTGTTTATAAAAAAAATTGGACCTCATAAAGAGGGTGAAAGGATAATAAAAACAAGCTGCAGAGCACATAGACTTTTTGTTGGGCTAGCACAGCTGATTTGTATTAGCTGAATGACCTCCTAGCCTTTAAGATTGTTAACTTAGAAAAATATTCCCTGAAAGCTGAAATATTCCTTTTCAAACTAAAAAATAACTCTTTCCACTTGAAGCCTTGGAATTTTCTGCATGTTCTGGTATACTCTTGGATACTGAAGAGTAGCAGAAATCTTAAGGAATAACGTTCTTTCTGTGAATCAAACTACACACCTTTTTTAATCGAAAAAATTTTTTTCTAAGTATTACATAACTAAATGGCTTGATTTTTTTTTTAATTTAACCTGCAGTGGTTTGGAGTAGTTATAGGCACTTTTATTATATAGATTTGAAATATATTGGTATTGTTCAGATTTCCATATGTTTCGTCTGTTCTCATTTTAGGACAAAAAACCCTTGAAAAATTTGTTAGAAAAGTGTATTTAAGCAAGTACTTCCTATAAAAATAATGCTAGCTTTGGTTAATTTTTTTGATGATCTGTTTATTGTTTATCAGTGCCTTTGAAGGAGAATACACACATCACAAAGATCCTGGAATATATAAGTGTGTTGTTTGTGGAACTCCATTGTTCAAGTAAGTATGTTAACAACCTATAGTATGGATGTATCATAGATGGCAACAAACTAGTTATTGCTTGTTCACCCTGGAACCTTTATACTCCTGAATTTTCTTCTTTTTCTATTTTTGTTTACCCTCTACAAAATAAAAATATGAACTCTCATGGTAATTTTGCACTGTTTGGATTTTTAAAATACCCAGCATTAACTTGTTCACTTCAGTTAACATTTTGCTTAACAAAGCTATCAAAGAGATTTGGATGGGCATCGAAATGTTTATAGATTTATTGATTTTTCAGTCAAGTTATTTATTGGACAATATTGAAAATTCTTCATGTGAATCTTTTTTCACATTTAGTAATATCCACCAGGTAGACTGTTTCATACTTCTGCAAAGAAGGAAAATACCTGCATTGAAAGTAATTTGAGACGCATAACAGATAGTTATACATAAAGGAGCAATTTACGTAATATGAAGTTAACAGTTTTTTATTACTCCAAAAATCTTTATTTTAAAAATCCATACAGTTTACCATAAAACAGGTAGCACATAGACTTTTTGACCAAAAATAGTCTTTTAAACAGTGTATTCTGGAAAGTATGTCTTATTCAAGAAAGAACAATCTTTATCAAAAATATATCTAGTTGAAGAAAATCCTGGAAGCCCTATATTTCTTGTAGGGTTGCCGGTTTGAAGGAATACAAAAAAAAGCACCTTACTTGAGTGTAAATGCCATTTATTTAAAATGGAATTACAGAGTTTCTTAGGGGAAATGAATAAACATGAATCTGGTACGGGTAGCATGTAAAACAACTTTATATCTCTCTGTAAATGTTTCTCTTTTAAAATACTAGCATTTACAGATTTTCCAGGAATAACTGGAAATAGTAGCTTCCTTGAAAATTTTTAAGGGGTTACAACTTTTTAAAATGGCACAAATCTTACTGCATGTTAGGATTGGTCGAGAATCTGTTCTGAATTCTTATGTATTTATTCTTCATGTTAAGAAACCAGCCCTTCGAATTGTCACGCATTTTCTCTCAGAAAACACATATCTTCATATTTCAACACCTTTGTCTTGTGTCATAATAGTTGATATAACACTCACGATAGTTGTTGAGCCATGTTAAACTTGTTAATATCCCAAATGGCAAAAATTGGCCACATCTCTTTGCTTTTTAAGATCCTCCATTTCTTTACCTATCATGTGATTTGCTAAAACATTACATCTAAGGAAAACCTACTCTTTTAAATAAGAAACAGAATTACAGTAAATGAAGGATTAAACTCAAGTGAGATTTTGAATCGCAAGTCCTAAAAAGCAAGACCCTTATCCAAACTTAGGTAATGGTGGGAATCAGGTTTCATATTTAATGTGACATTACCATGGTTTCCTTTAACATTCTTGTAAGGAAAGCTTTTATTTTCTAAATTTTTAAGTAATGTGGTTTTGTTGTTTTTGTCCTACCTTTCCTTTATTTCATTCTTGGCCTCTCTGTTCTTGGTTTTTTGTCTGCTTGGGAGGCGGGAATTCTCTGCTTTGTTTTCTACTGGACATGGAAGAGCTCACGGGTCTGTTGTAGCTGGAGAATGTGTACTGGGGTGTCCACTTTCCAGGGGTCAGAGGGCATGGACAGTGTGTGAGGCATCACTTTTCTGATCCTCAGCTTCCACAGGACCGTGTCCCTGGAGCTGATTGTCTGAGAAAGTCTGCAGTCTGCTTCCTCTTCCTTCTCATCCCATCCTCTCGGTCACCTTTCTTTCATCTCGTGAAAGATATCACCACTCTCACCTGTGCCAGATCCTATGGATGTATTGTCCTAGTACAGGCTCTAGGGCATCGAGAAAAAAGTGCCAGTTTAGCGATGCATTACTTCTGAAGAGAGCAAAGCAAAGAAGCATTTGTGAAAGTACTGAAGTAGTCCTTCATCTCTGCAAGGCTCTGGCGTGATTCAGTCCCACTCCTATCTGTCTGCTTGTCTATTCATTGTCTGCTTATCCATTTCCTGCCAGCCTACTTAAGTGAGAAGATTGCCCTGAGAACATGTAGTAACATGTTTCTTCAAGTGGAAAAAATGAAAGAAATGAATGTCTTTTATTTTTAGACAAGAAAAGTTTAATTTGGTTGATTATCAGTCAGGACTGACTTTGCAAATTACTTCATATGGTGCATTTCATTCATTAAATGATCTAACCCTGTAGCTTTAAGGTTTTGACAAACACCTATTTTAGCTATGTATACAGTAGACAAAATAATGGAATAATTTGCAGTTATTTAAATTATGGGAAGACATATTAGCTGTTAATTTAAAATACAGGAAAATAGGAAGCAGGTTTCCCTCAGCGCTGTCAGGCTGTAGAACCCACACAGCTATTTGAACCAGGAAGTTTAATATAAAGAATTATGCACTGTACTAGACTGTTGTGGTAATGAAGGATTGGCTAATAAGTAAAGAAAATCTAAAGGCTCTGATAATGCAAGAATCGCAGTCATGACCCCTAAGGAGGAGCAGCCTATTCTGCAAAAGCCGGGAGCTGGATAAGCTGCCTGCCCTGAAGGAGCTGGGTATGGGAAAAGCGATGCACACAGCAGGAGCCTGGTGCCCTGAGGAGGCTGGACGTAGAGACGCTGTGCTTCGGGATTCAGATGCTAGAGAGGCCACAGGCCCTGGAGCAGGCTGGCCGAAGCAAACCAGCAAGTAGAGGCCTTTTCCTCCAGGGCTCTTTCTCCTGTGCCCTCTACTGGCAAAGCTTAAAGTTATGCGAGCCAAGCAAAGAAAATTGAGGGCCCAGCTCCCTGTCAGCAGACCGAGCGAGGAAGGAGGGTTTGGAGGTAAGAGGCAACGAACCGATAACTGACACAGTCCATATTTTCTTAAAGATTATTTTTGGAGGTCATGATCAAAAGTTTGAAAACCGTTCAGTCATTGGTGAATTAGAGGTATTGCTCCCATGGACCTCCTAGGTAGTGGGTTTCACACTTTATACACAAAGCGTAGGAAACGTGTGTGTGTGTGTGTGTGTGTGTGTGTGTGTGTGTACATATGCACGCATATGGGTAGCTTTTATTAGACAGAAGTGGGTGAGAAGAAAACTAGGTAACATAGGAAATAGAGCAACAATATGAAAAATAACTATATAGTAGGAAAACAGATTAAAAAAGAATAGAAAAAAGAAGCTCTGAATTTCAGAACGTGGGACCGTTAGCAGTGTAAGATTTTTATCCCCGCTTAAATTTCTGTCGTCTAATCCGTGCTTGTGGTATGTGTATATGTGCACACATATGTGCATAAGCCTCTTCCTTTCTTGACTGATGTGTATGTATTACACTTCCTCATATAAAAAAGGCTGTTCAATTATTCTCATTTTATTTTCAAGCCTGTACTGTACTGTAATACATTTCTTCTCTGAACAGTATGCCGCTTTCTTACTGCTTACCAAGTACAAGAACCTTATTCACAGGCTTCTTATAAACCCAAAGTGTACTTTATTCCACAGTTCATGTTTTCTTCACATTCACAAATTGTGCCAAGCTAGTTTATTTCTCATGTAGTACTACTGATTTTCAGTTGGTAAATTAACTGACAGAAACAAGAATGTTCTCGCCTGTGGTTATTTGAACTTTTAAAATTTCCTAAAGTGAATTCATTACATATCAGATAAAACCAGAGAAGGCACTGGTAAAATAATTTAGTTCAGAAAGTATTTTTGACCACTTACGTTGTGCTCTGGCTGACACTTTACCAGGTGTTGTGGAACAAATGTTTATGAAATAGTTTCTCCTCGCGGTACTTAATGGTTTTGTTATGTAAAATATAACAAAATAATGCTAGTATCTCTCTGGATGTACCTGTTTAAAATGCTTTCACATGCTCTAGGAAGATATATGGCTGCATCAAGTTGGAAAAGTGTTCATGGAGATCAGACCACATTTTATTAGGAAGAAGGAAGAGTCCAGTTTTCCCAAGTGCGGGAGACTGGTAGAGATCGTCACATGAGAAGAGGAGTTAGAGATGGGATCAAAATCAGCTTTTTGAAGGAATAGGAGATTGGTCCAGTAGGAGTTGGGAGGTGGGTTCTGTTGGTAGTAATGGGAGACACAGCTGGAGTGCTATAGGTGACCAATCAGGGAAGTCCCAGGACAGGAGAAAACGTTTAAATTTCTACTTGAAATCCTTGAAGGCTGGAATTTCCTTTTTGATGAAGCTCTCTGACCCTTCTAGGATGAAGTCTGTTGTCACTCCTCTCAGCCCAACAGCATGTTGTGTGCACTCTGTCATCATTTCTGCTGCGTTCTGACTTACCTGTTGGCTTGCTTATTTGTCCTCCGGAAAGGACGTTTCACAGTGGTCAGGCTATGCCCTGGTCCTGTTTATATCTCTAGCCTCTGGGATTTAATAATCACCAAACATTTATTGTCCGTTCCATGGCTGTCTGAAGTGTGTTGTCCAGACTGTGGAGAACTTTTGAATAAGCACATAGCATGAGGAAGATTGGGAGGAAGCCACAACAGTGCGTAACGCGGATTTCTGGGAGCAAAAGGAGGAGTTGGGGTTGGAACAGCCTCAGTAGAAAGTTCTTTTCCTTTTACCCACTAAACCTCAGCGTTAACCATGCACAGACAGCTCCTGGTAATTTTGCTTGAGACTTGAAAGGACCACATGGAATAGTTACTGTTTTGCCTACAGAATACCCAGCAGGCCTTGCGCTGAGTAGCCCGTTTGGTGGACGTTCATTAATACTATTAACAATGCCACTGAAATACTGGCTGACAACATATAGCACTTACCATATGGCAGGCACAGTACTAAGTGTTTTATATATCTTTACTCATTTAATCTTCACAACACAATTTATAGAGGGAACTGAGACAGGGCGAGAAACTTATGAAGATCACTCAGCCGGCATACAAATGGACTTATCATAGTAATGTTCAAATTTTTTAAAAGAACATCAAAGAATTATAATAGAATGTTTTCTTAGTATTTTAGTTTGGTCTCTCTGGCTTGATATTTTGCATACCATCATCAGAACAAATGGTACACATATACATACCCCAATTATTTGAAAAACCTTTTTGGCACAGTACTTAAGCTAAAAATTGAAGACCATGTCAATCTATGAACGGCGGATTCAAAAGTAACTAGATCCATAATTACAGATCCTCAGGAGCATTCAGTGTCAGGTTGGTTCTTATCCTCAAGGAAGGCTCTGAACCCTGAGAGATGATGTAGCCATTGTTCAGGAAGCCCCTAGGCCAAGTGGCACCTGAGTGGCAGAGCAGCAGGTGGATCTGTGGGTGGGACTGTAGTAAGTGAAACTTGGGGGTCGCCAGGTGCAGTGGCACACACCTGTAATCTCAGCACATGGGAGGCTGAGGCAGGAGGATCGTTGTGAATTCAAGACCAGCCTGGACTACAAAGTGAGCTCAAGGCCTGTATGAACTTTATAGCGAGATCCTGTCTCAAAAAAAAAAAAAAAAGAAAGAAACTTGGAGGTCATTTTATTTTCAGGTATTGATTTCCTATCATTTTTCTCAAATAGCCCAATTTTTACTACCCTTTTGAGTTTTCTTTCTATATTTCTGAGAAGCCTGATGTCAGCTGACGTGAGCAATCCTGAATGGCTTTCCTTCTGCCTGAAAGTTTTTGTGTGTCTCCAACTTCCTCCAGCAATCAGAAACGCGCACTGGCCAAAAGCAGCTGGTGGAACTTGAATATCAGCCCAGATGTGTGACCTCAGATTCATTATCTTTACAGTGGAGGAAACAAAACCAAACAGATATAAAAACTAAATGCAAAAAAAAAAAAAAATGCCTAGTGCTCTATATGCTAGGTATTCAACAAATATTGACCATAAAAGGCCTGACCAAGTTATGAGGACATATGCTATCACTGTGGTCCCTCCTTATAACATGAGAATGCACAGCCTTTACTGAGGGGAGCCTGTCTGTTCCCTGTAGATATCAGCGGGATGAGTCTCTGCTCCAGCCGTGTTGCCACATTTCCAGTCGAGCTCTGCTACAAAATGGTTCACACGTGCTACATTTCACTTGAGCCCCCATGCAGTTTCATTCTAGGCTACCAGAAAATTTAAGCTGTTTTTCAGCTCCTTTGAGAACATAAGCTCTTGCACTGAGGAAATTCCAGTCCAGTGCCACACACAATTTAGTCCACTACTCCACCTATGCCATTCCGCTCACTGCTATAGGAGAGTTTCGTCATGAACTTTCCCCCTTTGATACAGAGAGAGAAAGAGAGAGAGAGAGAGAGAGTGTGTGTGTGTGTGTGTGTGTGTGTGTGTGAGAGAGAGAGAGAGAGAGAGAGAGAGATAGGGGAAGATGTAAAACCAGAGTGAGATGATTTTTTTTTTGGTACCGGGAATTGAACTCAGGACCTTGTGCTTGCCTGGCAGGCACTTATGCCACTGAGCTATATCCCCGCCCTGAGATGATTTTCTGTTCTTCCTCTCTGCTTAGATCTCACTTCTTTGGCCCTTAAATGCTGTCGATACAATATTTACTCACAAACACTTTCAGTCTCTGTGCAGTGCTAAACACACCAGCACAAACTCAATTTCATGCTTTCTCTTTATGGACATCTAGCTGGAAGTTACCCATCATTCTAGCAGATGTTTGCTAACTTTTAACAAAGTTCATTTAACTCGAACTTAAAATATTTGAATTGCCCTATATCACATTCGGAATCCTTTAACAAGGCTTTCCAGTGTCATGAAACTGCTCAGAAAAGAACTCGATTTCTCAGTGGTGGTTTACTTAAACTTGTGTTATAGCTGAATCAATCACACAATCCTTTTGAAGAGAACATAAAATTGGTTCCCTCACCCCATTGATCCCCCCTTGTCTTGCCCCACATACTGCAATTTACAGGGTATTTGCAGTGGAGGGAGTCACTTTTCTGCCTTCTTCTCATCTGAAAGCCTAGGTAGGATAAGACCACAGCTGGATTGGGGAAAACAGACTTTCTTGAGCTACTAGCAAAGATAGCAAAAAGTATTGATAATGCCTGACTTATGGTGGAGGGGCATAAAAGGCCTAAAAACACAGCATTAAAAAAGGAAAGAACAATTGCATCTTGATTCAAAGTGTAACAAAATGCAATGATAATTGCAGCTGCATTTAGAAAAGTTATATACACATATAGAAAAGAATTAAAGCAATATCCACCCGTACAATTCAGAGATAGTTGAAGGTGCATGTGTGAGTGTGTGTGTGTGTGTTTGTGAGAGGAGAGTGAAAAAGGCAATCTTGTGTTGTACATATTATGAAAATCACAATATTAATCCTTTATTTAATTTTCCAACTGGAGAAAGAAATGGATATTTTTCTTGGTGAACTAGAATAGATGATTAGATTAAACTGGGAAACATAATAGGCAAATTTAAACTATAATTCATACACACTTATCTTGTGTACCTGAATAAAAAAATTCACAAATATATGTTATTCCATTTCACAGACTTTGAAGTTACTTAAGGCAGTTCATAAAAATAGTGTACACATTTTAACAAGGACTTCCAAGCAGTTCACAAAACTGCTCATCTTATAAATGAACAATTCCTTTTATGGAAAGTGGCTGATGAGAGTTACATCAATTTTGATCTATATACATATCTTTAGTGTGCTTATCCATAGACAAATGATCCATCATGTAACATTATCATAGAAAGGGCAGAAGCCTTCCAGAGCAGCAGTAGAAAATGCAGTGGGTTTCTGTTGTCGTTGTTGTTTTGTTTGGTACCAGGAATTGAACTCAGGACCTTGTGCTTGCCAAGCAGGCACTTATGCCACTGAGCTATATCCCCAACTCTGGAAATGCAGTGTTGTGAAGTTCTAGCTGATATTGGCTGGATAACCATAAACAAGGACCTAAACATCTCATTTTTCTCATCTGTAAAGTGGTATGAATAACAGCAACTTTTTCTAGTGCACAGCCTTATTATATCAAATGAGTTTTACAAACATGCTACAAAAGATACAAAGATGCAAGGATAAAGTAAGATATGTAAAGCTGCAACTTCAAATAAATTTACATGGTAAACTGTAAATAGGATGCAAATTTAAAATTCTCGAAATTAAATTAGTATAGTTTGCTTTTCCAGTATTACCTCGTTTTATATTATTTGACCCAATGATTCATCACATTCAAAATATTTTCAGTTTTTGTTAAGTAGTTTAAAAATATTTTAGTATGGATTCTAAGTACCTCAAAGAATGGCTAAGATTAGTAGCAGAGTTTTAATACATTAGTCATTTCCAAATCTCTCTTCCCAACAAAACTATAAACTTCTTGAAAGAATGGGCCATGACTTAGGGTTCCCTCCTCCCACCAGTGAAGGGCGTAAGATTTTGCATGTCCTAAGGTTTTAAGAGTTTGTTTAATAGGCAGTTTAATTCTGGTAAGCGAAGAATAATGGCAGAATTAAATGATTCCAGTTAATATTAGAATGGTGAAAGACTAAAAAAAAAATTGGAAATGAGCTTCCTTACTATC
Organism: Chinchilla lanigera; assembly: GCF_000276665.1. Taxonomy (NCBI): domain Eukaryota; kingdom Metazoa; phylum Chordata; class Mammalia; order Rodentia; family Chinchillidae; genus Chinchilla; species Chinchilla lanigera. The sequence continues at coordinate 12,042,411 of NW_004955458.1, forward strand.
CCCTACCACATTTCCAAAGTTTTTTTCTGTAAACTGCAATACTTATAGAACTTACTTTCAGTAAATGCTTATTTCAACATTTCTTTTTTTCTTTTTTTGTTTTTTTGAGTTACAAGTCACTTTTATTTCAGGTTGTTAGCCCCCAGACTCTTTCGAGGACAGGATTTTCCTGCACTATGCATTCTTTTTTTTTTCTTTCTTTCTTTTTTCTTCTTTTATTTTAAAGAGAGTAGTACATGAGAAACAAACAAAAAAAATAGGACAGTAGCAGCTTGGTATAGGAAACTAGGTAAAACTCAACATTCCTTTTTTTTTTTTACACTTTTTTTTTGTTTTTTCTTCTGGTACTGGGAATCAAACTTACGACCTCGTGCTTGCCAGGCAGGCCCTGTGCCACTGAGCTAAATCCCCAGCCCTAAAACTCAACATTTCTTGTAACTGCAAAGATGTTCCTGTCCCAACTAAATGAAAGTGGAAATTTTAATCACCTTTGATGAGAAATACTAATAAAGCAAGACGACACAAAAATGGATTCAATGTATCTATGCTGTATTAAAAGAAAAGATCATACTCAAATTTTTTTTTTTATTGTTTTGAGACAGGGTTTCCCTGAGGAGTTCAGGCTGGCCTTGAACTCACAGAGATCCTCCTCCCTCAGCCTCCTGAGTGCTGGGATTACAGGTGTGAGCCACCATCCCTGCCAATTTTTTTTTTTTAATAAGAAAATCTTAAAAACAACAATTCAAATCAACTAGTTAGAACAATAGCAATGACAAAAAAATCTTATAAAATCAGCTGAGATAAAGTGCTCTCCTTCTGTCTTTAGGCATTTGCCTATTATAAGCAAGGGAAAAGAAGTAAAGAATCCAGACATTCTCCAGACAGAGACTCACCACCAAGAACAAGTTAGCATCAGACAAGGGTCTCTCAATCTCAGCAATATTGACACTGTCAACTTGATAATTCTTTGTTGTAAAAAGCTGCCCTATGTAGTATAGGCTGTTTGGTAGTATTTCTGAGCTCTCACTAGGTACCCATAAAATCCTGCTTGCTCTTCCCCAGCTGTGACTAACAAAAACCTCTGTAGGCGTTATCAAATATGCCCTCAGAGGCAAAATCATGTCCAATTGAGAGCAACTGAGTTAGGTAATCAACAAAACAATAAACCAAGCTCTGATTCAACAAAACAGTACAAGCTCTGACTTGTAGTGTTTGCTGATTTTTATAGTAGAAATACTTTGCCCTTGGTTTATTCCAGGTACAATTGTGACACTACCAAATGTGGATTTCAGAAAAGATGTGTATTAACACGATGAAATAGTATTTCTGTAGTAGGATTTCTATGTATGTTATAAATAACATTTTAGTTAAATGATTGGGGATGGTGAATTTTAAATATTTATTGCCTTTTAAAATATAATTTACTAAGTAGTAAGTTTATATAATTTATTTTTAATGATGTACATATTTAGCAACTGGATCAAAAAGTTTATAAAATGTTAGCAAAGGAATCTCTCAAGTTTCAATAGTTCACTGGAAGGAAAGTAAATTGGATAAAGGTGATCTGTAACAGCTGCCTATCAGAGAGTAGGATGAATCCTCTCTAGAAGTAGATTATCTCAGCCATAAGTTTTCACACATAATGCCTGACATTCTTGAAAAATTACTAGGTATACCACAGTAAAAGACTCAGAGAAATAAATTTATAAAAATAGTCCATCTAGATGGCCTAGATATCCAGATATTTATCAGCTGACTTTAAAGTACTTGTGGCTAATATATCCAAAAATAGGTAAGATGGAGAATTTCATCAGAAATACAGAATATGTTATAAAGAGTTGAAAATGCAACAGCTGAAATTATAAATACAAGAGATGAATTTAATACTATATTGTACATAGAAATAGAACTGGCGATTACAAAACAGATCAACAGAAAGTATCCAGACCAACAGTAAGAGAGCTAAAAAAATAAAAGATGGTAACATAAGAGAATATGTCACACAATTTTGGGTATAACATGTGCTAAAATTATAGCCACAGAGAGGGTATGAAGCAATGTGAAAGAAGCAGCATTGGAAGGAATAATAACCAAGAATTTTTCCAAGCTGAGAAAACAAATCAAGCCATAATTCAAAAAGTACTAAAAATTTTTAAAAAGGATGATTACAAAGTATGCCACCTCTAGGCACATCACAGCAAAATTGGTCAATATTGAAGGCAGGGACAAAATCTTGAAATCAACCAAATAAATTAACTTGAAAAGTAAGTTTTGAATTGTTAAATTTAAATGATTGACTTTCCATAAGATTAATAATGTGACCATAGACCCTAGTAATGAGATTAGAATAAGACAAGGTATGAAAAATTATTTTCATGTAAGAGAATAGCATGTATAATTCTATCTTAATGAATTAGAAGTCTTAGAGAAATGGGAAATTTTCTAAAAATAAAGTACAAGGTTGGACTTAAGAAGTTAAGCCTCAAGACTCTGAATAAAGTAGAACCCTGAAAGAAACTGAGTTATCAAAAATAAATTGTTCATGTGCTATTATAAGCTATTTCAATTGTAGAAAGTAGATGAAAGCTTATCAGCTTCTTTAGCAAATGTAAACTATCCCTAAAACTAATATCTGACACAAGACATTATGAGTAAAGAAAAACTGTAGAACAGTCTGATTTATGAAAATGAATGTAGGGGTCTTAAGAAAGTTAGTCAAGGAAATATAGTTATGTGTTGAATAAGTGACATCCTTGAAAGGGCAAGGTTTATTTCAAGGATATAGAAATGGTTTAATACTGGGACATATTAGGAAAAATATAATCATTTAAATATATGTCCAGGAAAGATTCTATGAAAATTAAAAATGCATCCTTAAGTTTAAGAAATGCTGTTGATAAGTAAGTAGAAGTAAATACTGTTTACCACCATACCTAGGAAACCACTTGTAAGGATATAAAGGAAAAAAAAAACCCCAAAGTATTCTATACTATTCTCTATCAGCACTTAAGCTGGTTAGTATAATACTTCTGACACGAAATGTAAGGATGTAGTAAAAACAATAGCAAAATGCTTTTTCCTCATGTCATATACTCAGAGCACGACAGAGAGAACTTCTGTGACCAAGACGTACAGCTTGCCCCACACATCAAGCAGGTGGTTCTCCAGCAGATGTCAGGAAGGTGTCCTCTAATTTAATTCCATTCTGACGCCATCTACCTGGAAATAGTGTCAGATCCTGTAAGCCTTCCTTCCTGCAGAGACCATTTGTAGGCTGCAGGTTGTTTTACATGTGCCTTGGAATGGTCAGCTATGAGTCCGGCTCTGTTTCAGTTAATTAGCTACAGCAGGTTACAGAACTCACGAGATAATTTACTTGTATTTTCTGTTTTATTGTAAAGAATATTACAAGGAATACAGATGAACGGGTAGATGGAGGAGATGCATTGGACAAGGTGGGAAAAATCAGGGAACTTCCTTGCCCTGTTTAGGCATACCCCCCCGCCCCGAAACTGCCATTTATTCAGGTATTTAGAAGCTTCCCATCTCAGCACTTTTTAAACGGATTTCTCATTATGTAGGCATGATTGATTAAACCATTGGCCACTGGTGATCAGTTTAACCTTTATCTCACAGAGATTGGACCACAAGTTCTAATTTTCTAATCATGGTTTGACTACTCCTGTGCTCAGCCTGTTATGATTCAGATCTAAAATGTCCCCCCAAAACTCATGTATTCAGAGGTGGGGCTTTGGGGAGGTGTTTGAATCATGGGGGTGCTGTGCTTATCAGTGGACTAATCACTGATGAGCTCAAGGCTGAATGTACTGTTAGGAGGTGGGGACTGGTCAGAACAGATGAGTCACCGGCAGGCGTGATCTGTAAGGGTGTGTTTTGCCCCTAGCTCTTCTCTCTTTGCATCCTGGCTGCCACAGCGTGAGCAGCATCCCACTGCTGTGCTCTTTTCTGTCTTGGACCCAGCTGACGGTGAACTGAACTCTCCAAAATTGTGAGCTCAATTAAAGCTTTCCTCCATTAAGCTGTGGCTATTGAGCATTTCATCTCAGTGATGGAGAAGCCAACACAGAGAGCTGGTTCCAGAAGTGGTGTCATTGCTACGACCATTCTTCACCATGTGGTTTAGCAGCCTGTGTGGGGAGATTTCAGAAAAGCTTGGAGATGCTGACTAGAGAAGCTTTAGAATGCTGTAAGCAAAGCATGGTGGTTATTCTGGTGTGATCTCAGAAGACCAGAATATTGATAAGAATATGGATCAAGGGCCAGGCTAATGAGGTTTTAACTGGCAACAAAGACTGTATTGGAAACTGAATTGGAGGCCATGCATATTTCATTCTGGAAAAATTTTGTCTATGTTTTGTCTATGTCCTAAGATTTTGTGTGAAATTTAATTAAAGGTGTGTACTATCTAATCTGATGGAGGAAATTTCAAAGCAGCCCAGTGTTCAGGCTGTGGTAGCGTATTTCTGAATGCTTTTAGCCATACTTACAGTAAGAATCCAGAGCAAAAAGTGGAGCCTAAGTTTATGAGAAGTTTTCAGTTTCACCTGAAAGGAAGTGCCTACAAAGGTGAGGCTAAGAGGAGCTTAGTTGCTGAAAAGTAGCATTAAAAAGAATCCAAGTACTTTACATCAGCTCAGTAGGAAAGATGGCTTAAAGGCATCTCAAGAATTGCCCAGAGAGACTTCTGGGAAAGTGGTGGAGTGGTAAGCAGTAGAGAAAGAGCCTCTCTGAGAGTTGCCATCCAGAAACTGGAACATAGCAACTTGAGGATGTGAAGGAGGAGGGAAGTGGGTCCCCTGTACTCAGGAAGGATCTGAAGCAAGAAGTGAAGCCCACAGGGAGAGTGAAGAGAGAAACTTCAACAAAGAAGAAGGAGGTAGCAGCAACACACTGTGTGGGAGGTGTGGTTCAAACTTGTGGGGACACATGGTGACTGCTGGCAACACCGGAGGTCTCCACAGAGAGGCAGAGCAGTGGAAAGGAACAGTGGACCTGGGGACTACTGTGGCTGGTGGTGAGTGCTGTGGGATCAGATGTCCCATGGGAGAGGGCGATAGGCCAGGAGCCATCTTGGAGAGGGCCCCACTGAACTCAGAACTTAGAACAACTGCTGGGTCCATTTAGTGGCTCCCAGCTGAGTTCAAGCATGCAGAAGGTGCACTGATGGCTGTAGGTTGAACAGGTCTGGTCCCAGGCTGACAGCCTGAACTTCAGGAGAAATAAAGGTGCAGTCTCATTGAGATTATCCACTACCCCGCCATAAAGCTACTGCTGGCTTGCTGGGATCAATCAACATGAATCTGGACTCTGTCTTCACACATTGTCTACCAGTGACAGCAGAAACAAACCTAGAAGTGGACATTTCTCTTCCCCTCCACTTTCTCTTTTCTTTTCCTTTCCTTTTTTTTCTTCCTTTGTTGTTTGATCTTGTTTGTATATTCTTGTTTGTATATGAATGTGAAAGTGGTTTCTAGTTTCTTTGTGGTGGTTGTTCTGTTCTGTTCTTCCTTCTGTTTCTTCCTTCTTTCCCTCATGTGTGCTGCATCAGTTACCCAAAGTTGATTCCCCCGTCCTCCACCCTTGCTTCTTATCTCTCCCTCTTCTTCTATTTCTCTATTTATTTCCCCTAATCCCTTTAAAATTTTGTCCCCTGAGAGTAAAATTGCCATATTGGAGTCTTATTTACTGTATACAATTTTCTGGCTTATTTTAGATTTTGTTATATAACCACAAATCTAGTTTATGCAGTTGAAGTTGGCAAATTAATGGGTACCTCAGTTTGTCATTTTCTCGGCTATGTTTGATGCTATTGTTATTGCTGATTGCACCACTTTAGCCAAAGTGACATTATAATTCTAATCAACTGTTCTTCCCATGGTATATCAACACTGAAATTGCCTAAAGACCATAGAAAATATTGTGGGCTGGTACTGAAGAACCAGGGGCTGGGTCAGGCAGGCATCAACTTCTCATCCCCAACAAATTGAAAGAGTTGGATCTTGAAAATTCAGAAACCAGCTATACCTGGAAGACACCTTTGAGACATAGTCATTTCCTAAGGGTTCTAAATATTAGCAGTAAAGCAACTCACCACAGGCAATTTACAAGCATCAACTCAGGAGTTAAACTAAAAAAAAAAAAGAAAAGAAAATGAGTAGACACTTAAGATGCAACCCCAGACGTCCAGTTCACCAAAGGCAAACACAGGGGGCAGTGAGGTGAGACAATCTGAAAGCCACCCACCTGGCCTCTCTGAAGTGAAAACAACAAAGTAAATAAATAACACTCTAGAAAAAATGAAATAGGAAATTATTTCTCAGATAACTACAAAGATGGTGACCACAATGAAAAACATGCTTAGTGACTCAAGCAGATACAGATTAAAAAAGTAGAAGAACTCACAAAAATGATGGAAACCCTGAATGTCCCAAAATAGGAAAGAAATTGAATCCATAAAACAGATTCAATTAGATATCCAGGATACTAAAAATTCCATTGAAAGTATCCATAGCAGAATGAGCCAATGTGAGGACAGAATCTCAGATACAGAGCCTTGCATTTAGCTATCATGAAAAGAAAGATTTCTTAAAAATAACAAGGAACCATGAGAAGTCAATCCAGCAACTCTAAACAATGCAAAGAAGAATAACATAAGATTCATTGGAGTCAATGAAAAAGCAGGAGATAGCACAAATTATGTAAATAACCTGTTCACAGACATCATGGCAGAAAACTTCCCTGGCAGGGAAAAAGAATTTGACATACAGATAAGTGAGGCATGCAAAACTCCAATTAGCCATGATCAAAAAAAAGTCTACAGCCAGGCATACCATAGCGAAGATTCCAGAAATTCCACACAAGAATAAAATATTAAAACCTGCTAGGGAAAAGAAACAAATCTCTTATGAAAGAACAGCCATCAGAATCACAGCTGACTTTTCAACACAAACCCTCAAGTCAAGCAGAGCTTGGAATGAAGTATTTCAAGCCCTTAAGGAAAACAAACTCCAACCCAGATTGATGTACTCCAGAAAATTTTGAACTACCTTTCAAAATTGATGGAGAAATAACATACTCCCATGGAAAGGAACACCCGAAGAAATTCATGACCACCAAACCAGCGCTCCAAAATGCTCTGAAGGACATTCTAGAGTGAGACAATAAGAACTCCATTTCCATGACCCCAACACAAGGAATCCATCCAGGCAAGGCAAACAAACAGAAGAGAAAAAAAAGAGAACCAACAACAGGCAAATAACATGACAAGGATATATCAAATACGTATTAGTTATAACCATCAATTTTAATGGTTGTAGCATTTCATCATTCAAAAGAAATAAACTGGCAGAAAAGATCAAGAAGTGAGGGTGAAAAATGTACTGCATATAAGAAACATAT